>NW_024428390.1:0-30175 GCF_017562075.2 Anopheles merus | reverse complement strand
CCTACTATTGCAGAGCAGCATACTGGCCAGCTGCCCGCTGCCCGAATTATACCAAGCCGGCCCTTTGCTGTTACCGTGGTCGATTATGCAGGTCCCCTGTCCTAAAACCTGCGCATAGGCGCGCAGCATCGTTGAAAGCATACCTGTGTGTCTTCGTGTGCTTTGCAACAAAGGCGGTGCATTTGGAGCTAGTGGGAGACCTCTCAACTGACGGTTTTCTCGCGCTCTACGGAGGTTTACGGCGAGAGAGGGTTTCCGGATCATCTCCATTCGGACATTGGAAAAAACTTCGAGGAAGCGAGAAATGAGCTACGAGAGCTTTTTGCGACTTTGACGAGTGAAGCTGCGCAGAGTACCATCGCTTCGTCGTGCGCGGACCAGGAATCTCTTGCACAATGATTCCACCGAGAGCTCCTCACTTTGGCGGCCTTTGGGAAGCCGCGGTGAAAACGGCAAGAGTGACCTGTTCCGTCACCTCGGAAGACTCGCGGCTCTCCTTCGAGGGTTACTACACCGTGCTGCACCAGATGGCGAGGCAGCTATGAACTCTCGTCCTCTCTTACCGCTTAGGATGATCCCAATGATTTAGCCGCACTAACACCTTCTCATTTTTTGATAGGCTCCTCATTGACGGCACTTCCGGACCCTGACATGACGATGGCACACACTAATGCACATGAGCACTTGGCGAAGCTGCAGCTATTGGTGCAGAAGTTTTGAAACACTGGCAAAAGGAGTACTTGCAAGAGTTGCAAAAGGACCCGCGCGTTGCCAGGCAGGCAGATCAAATCCAACCCGGTCGAATGGTTATCCTGATGGACGAGTTGCTGCCTAGTACCCGTTGGCCGTTAGCGCGTGTGATAGAGGTGCACCCCGGTCCGGACGGGCTGGTGCGAGTAGTTACCTTGCGCACGATGAAGGGTTTAATTAAGCGTCCGATAACTAAAATATGTCCTTTGTCAGTAGAAGAGAGAGGAGATAACACTTTGCCAGCAGCTTCGTAACCGAAATGTCCGTATTTGTCGATTTAATGTTTGTGCACCGCACTCGTCGTTGTATAAAGAAACCACGCGGTTTGTGTCAGGTCTGAGTTAGTGTTAGTGTTGATGGTACATCAAGGCGAGGAGTATGTTTACGTTTTTTGTTATTGTTGTGTCTTGACAGCTAGGGCTACGTTCATCCAGCATATTGTGTGCGTATTTTCACTGGGTAAGCGTTAGCGTTGCGTTTGAATTGTCGATGTATTAGTGTTGGTCCGTAAGGCTAAGAACAAAATTGTCAACCATTGTCGTTAAAGGATTCGGAATATACTGACGCGTACGCCAAACGGTCACCTTTAAACCCTGAGAAATTTTCACTGCACATAAAATATCACAACGTAGGGCCGATCACGAACAGAGGGAAAGGAGGGAAAGGATGCAAAGGAGGGAGTGGAGAGAAAGGAAAGAAAGGATGGAAAGAAGGGAAAGGAGGGAATAAAGGGAAAGAGAGGAACGAAGCAAAAGGACGGAATGGTGAGAAAGGATAGAAAGAGGGAAAGAAGGAAAAGGAAGGAATGGAGTGAAAGAAGGGAATGGTGGGACAGAAGGGAAAGGGGGAAAAGGATGCAAAGGAGCGAAAGAAGTAAAAGAAGGGAATGGGGGGCAGAAGGGAACTGAAGAAAAGGAGGGAAACGAGGGAAAGGAAGGAAAGGAGGGAATGGAGGGAATGGAGGGAATGGTGGGACAGAATGGAAAGGAGGAAAAGGAGGAAAAAGAGGGAAAGACGGTGAAGGAGGGAAAACAGGAAAATGAGGAAAAGGAGAGAATGGTGGGAGAGGAGGGAAAGCAGCGAAAGGAGGAAAAGGGATGAAAGGAGCGAATGCAGGGAAAAAGAGTAACGAAGAGAAAGAAGGGAAAGGAGGGTAAGGAGGAAATTAAGGGAAAGAGAGGAATGAAGCGTAAGGAGGGAAAGGAGGGAAAGGAGGTGTTAAATATTAAAATAAATATTAACGGTCAATTCGATGGTACAGTGGTGCTTTCCGTCAATCCCGATAGAGGACACTATCGAAGTGGAGTCGTGCTGATAACGATCGGGTCGAGCAATCCCGATAACACGAAAATTCCCGAACGTGGCAAAGGTTACGATCTTTAGCCATTCTTTCACCGATCCCCGAACCAAGCGACTGATTTTTTAGCTACAATAAACTAACTACGTTGCTTAAAAAACGCTTGTGTATTTCATATTTATTGTACATTCGGGTGAACGAAAGAATTCTGTTGATAACGTTTCAACATTCTAAAAAATCATTCGCTTTCGATTAATTAATTTTCCCATTGTGATCCCTTGCTTCACCCGTTGCCGGCTAATAATGATTCCTGAGGCAAATCGGAATCACCGTGCTGAAGTGAATACAAGACAAATTACTGTGCGAGGAATAGGTTATAAGGATTACGCGCGTGTTTTTAGAAAAGGACTACGGATTAAGTTAAGTTAATTGTGTTGTTTCCTTGCGCATCTCACCCGTTGCCAGCGATATAAAGTTCCTGAGGAAATTCGGAACATAGTTGTGCTGAGTGAACTTGCAACAGGATAAGTGAACCATACAGAGGACTAATTCGTAGTGCTCAATAGTTTATGTGAAATTATTACGTTTCGCCAAATGGATATGAAATATGTTGTTTCAATATGTGTTGTGTTGTTAAAGTTGCTTTGGATAATCATTGCAAATGATTTAGGAGAAGTGAATCGCCATTTCTATCGGGGGAACAAAAAGGTCATGCAGTGCACATCAACCAGGCAGGGGATGGCAACCTATTAGTGCGCAAGAAATATTCAGGCGTAAAAGAGCTAGAAGAAAAATAGCAAAGGATAGTTCAGGCATTTACCCCAAAATGCCAAAAGTATGTGCGGTCGTGAACAAAACACCCAACTGCCACCATCGAATTGTACCAATAAGAGTGTTTGCCTGGCTCGCAAACACTGGGGCCAGTGTTAATATTAAAATAAATATTAACGGTCAATTCGATGGTACAGTGGTGCTTTCCGTCAATCCCGATAGAGGACACTATCGAAGTGGAGTCGTGCTGATAACGATCGGGTCGAGCAATCCCGATAACACGAAAATTCCCGAACGTGGCAAAGGTTACGATCTTTAGCCATTCTTTCACCGATCCCCGAACCAAGCGACTGATTTTTTAGCTACAATAAACTAACTACGTTGCTTAAAAAACGCTTGTGTATTTCATATTTATTGTACATTCGGGTGAACGAAAGAATTCTGTTGATAACGTTTCAACAGGAGGGAAGGGAGGGGAAGGAGGGATCGTGGGAAAGGAGGGAAAGGAAGAATAGGAGTAACAGGAGGGAATGGAGGGAAAGGAGGGTAAGCAGGGAAAGGAGTGAGTGGAGGGAAAGGAGCGATAGGAGGGAAAGGAGGGAACGAAGGAAAAGGATGCAAAGAAGGGATAGGATGGTCAAGAGGGAAAGGAGAGAATGGATGGAAAAGAGGGAAAGGAGGGAAAGGAGGGAAAGGAGCGAAAGGAGGGAAAGGAGATAAAGGTGGAAAAGGAGGAAAAGGAAGGAAAGGAGTGAAAGAAGGGAATAGTGAAAAAAAAGGGAAAAGAGGGAAGGGGGGAAAGGAGGGAAAGGAGGGAATAGAGCAAAAGGAGGTAAAAGAGGGAAAGGAGGGAACGAAGAAAACAGAGGGATAGCAGGGAAAAGAGAGAAAGAAGGGAAAGGATGCAAAGGAGGGATTGGAGGGAAAGGAGAGAAAGGAGTGATAGAAGGGAAAGGAGGAAAAGGATGCAAAGAAGGGATAGGATGGTCAAGAGGGAAAGGAGAGAATGGATGGAAAAGAGGGAAAGGAGGGAAAGGAGAGAAAGGAGCGAAAGGAGGGAAAGGAGATAAAGATGGAAAAGGAGGAAAAGGAAGGAAAGTAGTGAAAGAAGGGAATGGTGGGACAAAAGGGAAAAGAGGGAACGAGGGGAAAGGAGGGAAAGGAGCTCATGTTGGTAAAGGAGGGAAAGGAGGGAATTAGAGGAATGAAGCGAAAGGAGGGAATAGAGGGAAAGGAGTGAAAAAGAGAAAGGATGGAAAGGAGGGAAATGAGTGAAAGAAGGGAATGGAGGGACAAAAGAGCTTGAAGGAAATGTTGGGAAAGGAGGGAAAGGAGGGAAAGGAGGGAAAAGAGGGAAAGAAGGGAAAAGGGGGAAAGAGACTAACGAAGCAATACAATGGAATGGAAGGAAAGGATTGAAAGGTGGGAAAGGAGGGAAAAGAGGGAAAGGAGGGAAAGGATGCAAAGGAATGATTGGAGGGAAAGGAGGGAAAGGATGGAAAAGAGGGGAAGAAGGAAACAAGGGAAAGAGATGAACAAAGCAAAAGGAGGAAATGGTGAGAAAGGATGGAAAGAGGGAAAGGAGGGAATGGAGGAAAAGAAGCGAAAGGAGGGAAAGGAGATAAAGGTGGAAAAGGAGGAAAAGGAAGGAAAGGAGGGAAAGAAGGGACAGGTGGGACCAAAGGGAAAAGAGGGAAAGGAAGGAGAGGAGGGAAAGGAGGGAATGGTGGGAAAGGAGGGAAAGGAGGGAAAGAGAGGAACGAAGCGAAAGGAGGGAATGGAGGGAAAGGAGGGAAAAAGAGAAAGGATGGAAAGGAGTGAAAGAAAGGAATGGAGGGACAGAAGGGAAAGAAGAGAATGTAGGGAAAGGAGTGAAAGGAGGGAAAAGATGGAAAGGAGGGAAATAGAGGAACGAAGTGAAAGGAGGGAATGGAGGAAAAGGAGAGAAAGGAGGTAATGGTGGGAAAGACGGGAAGGGTGGGAAAGGAGGGAATGGAGGTAAAGGAGGAAAAGATGGGAAAGAGAGGAACGAAGAGAAAGAAGGGAAAGGAGGGATTGGAGGAAATTGAGGGAATGAGAGGAACGAAGAGTAAGGAGGGAAAGGAGGAAAAGGTGGTAAAGGAAGGAAAGGAGGGATCTTGGGAAAGGAGGGAAAGGAAGAAAAGAAGGAAAAGGATGAAGTGGAGGGAAAGGAGGGTAAGCAGGGAAAGGATGGAATGGATGGAAGGAGCGATAGGAGGGAAAGAAGGGTAAAGAATAAAAGAAGGGAAAGGAGGAAATGGTGGGACAGAAGGGAAAGGAGAAAAAGAAGGGTAAGGAGGTAAAGGAGGGAAACGATGGAAAAGAGGGAAAGGAGGGAAAGGAGGGTAAGGACGGAAAGGAGGGATAGGAAGGAAAGGAGGGAATTGAGGGAATGGTGGGAAAGGAGGGATAGGAGGGATAGGAAGGATAGGAAGGATAGGAGGAAAAGGAGGAAAAGGAGTGAAGAGAGGGAAAGGAGGGAAAGGAGAAAATGGAGGGAAAGGAGGGAATAGTGGGAAAGACGGTAAAGGACGAAAAGAAGGAAAAGGAGGAAAGGAGGGAATGGTGGAAAAGGAGGGAAAGCAGCGAAAGGATGAAAAGGTGGGAAGGGAGGGAATGGGAGTACAAATAGGAGCGAAGCGAAAGAAGGGAAAGGAGGAAAAGGTGGAAAAGGAGGGAAAGAGAGGAACAAAGCGCAAGGAGGGAAAGGAGGAAAAGGAGAGAAAGGAAGGATCGTAGGAAAGGAGGGAAAGGAAGAATAGGAGTAACAGGAGGGAATGGAGGGAAAGGAGGGTAAGCAGGGAAAGGAGGGAGTGGAGGGAAAGGAGCGATAGGAGGGAATTGAGGGACTGGAGGGAAAGTAGGGAAAGAAGGGAAAGAAGTGAATGGGGGAAAAGGAAGGAAAGGAGGAAAAGGAGGTAAAAGATGGAAAGGATGAAAAGTAGGGAAATTAGGAAAAGGATGTAAAGGAGGGAATTCAGGGAAAGGATGGAAAGGAGGGAAAGGAGGAAAAGGAGGGAACGTAGAGAAAAGAGGGAAAGGCGGTGTTAACGCTAGGGTTATCACACAGCAGACTGTGTGATAACAACACAGCAGTCAGAGCGCCGTATACATACATACGCGTTATATAGATTTGAGGTGTGTGGTGCAAACCCACGAACAAGAGCGCGGACTTACGACTGGAGAGAGGCCGCGTGTTTTATGACAGATAAAAACATATAGATAGCGAAGAAATCAAGTGAGTAAAAACGAAAACATAAAAACAGAGTAGGAGACACATTTAGTTACAGTTTTATTTAATAAACCAGAAATTCCGAAAGCAGTATCCTGCGCAATCATTGGTCCTTCGAACCGGATTTCTGGACATTAAAAAAAACTGTAAAATTTTGTGTATCGAGGTTCTTAACCTCAATCACGCGTTGCGTAAGTGAAGTGAAACACATGCTTCTAATACACTCTGTATTGTAGAGAAAAAAAAGTCTGCTGAATATTTGCTGGTTGGTGAGATGGCTACAGAAACGAAGAAAACCCAAGCGACGATTGTGACGCTGCGATCCCGAGCCCAGATGCGAGCAACAGAAGAGTTTATTAACGGGTTCAACGAGGAGAAGGCGAATCAACTGGCAGAGAGGTTATCCAATTTGGAAGCAGTTTGGAAGGCGTATGAAGCGGCTCAGTTGAAGCTGGAATCGTACGAGGAAGATAATGAAGCTGCAGTACTTGTTGTCAGTGCTAAAGGGTGAAGTGGCAAAACGTTTCCAGCATGTGCAGCTTACAGCCGACAATTACAGCATAACATGGCAAGCGCTATTAGATAGGTATGATAACAAACGGGCACTAAAGCGTGAATATTTCAAGGCCCTGCATGCCATTCTGCCGATGAAGGGCGAGTCGACTGAAGAGTTACGCCGGGTTTTCGATGAATTTACTAGGCTGACCCAAGGAATGAGTGCGTTGAAAGACCCCATGGGACAATGGGATACACCGCTGTGCAATCTGTTGTTCTATAAGTTGGATGGTAGAACCTTATTGGCTTGGGAAGAGTATACTAGTAAGGATCAGGAAGATTTGTATACCAAGTTGCAAGAGTTTTTACAAAGACGGCTGAAAATCCTTAGTGCAACAGTTCAATCGACCTATGAAGTATCAAGATCGAGTGTGGGCAAGGTAGCCGGCGTGAAGCAGCATAAGGGTATTGTGTGTGTTAGCACCGTGCCACCCGCTATCCTCCGCTGTTATGCATGTGCACAACAACACTACTTACATCAATGTGAAATGTTTAAAGGAATGCAAGTAGCTCAACGTGAGGAGGTTATCACATCGAATAAGCTGTGTCGGAATTGTTTTCGAGTTGGACATATAGCCCTGCGATGTAATTCGAAATTTAAATGCCACAAGTGTCATCAGCGCCACCACACACTCTTACATGTCGATCCGATTGTGCAAAATCCATCTCCAGATAACATTGTGGTTGCAACTACTGCCGCATCAGAAAATACTATTGTTTTACTACAAACCGCGTTGGTACAGGTGATAGATGATAATGGAAGAATGTTTGATGCAAGAGCATTGTTGGACTCTGGTTCGATGTCCAATTTCATCTCGACGGCTCTTGCAAATCGTTTAACTAATCGCAAATGTTCTGCTAGCGTATCTATTTTAGGTATTGGCCAACGAGAAAATCATATTCATGAAGCAGTAGATGTGATCGTGGCATCCAAGACGCAGCAATTTAGCACAAAGCTAAATTTTCTCGTTTTAGATTCACCTACCGCACAGCTTCCCACTATGGAGGTGAATACAAATGAATGGAAGATTGAAGGATTAGTACTAGCCGATCCATTCTTTTACAAGCCAGGCCAGATTGATCTAGTTATCGGTGGAGAAGCATTCTGGGCCATTCACATGAACGAACGAATCGGTGTTGGGTCTGATAAGCCAGTATTTGTGAATACTAAGTTTGGATGGACAGTTGCTGGATCGACTTCAGCAACAAGCCAGAATCGTCACGTGTCAACAAATGTAGTTGTGCGTCAGGACACGTTAGAATCGACCATCCGGCGATTCTGGGAGATAGACGCTTTACCATCCTCATCCTCGGTTTCAGACGAAGATCCATGCGAGACATTCTTCTCCGAAACTACTTCTCGCAACAACGAAGGAAGATTAGTTGTCAGATTGCCAAAAGTAAAAACATCAAGAATCAGTCTAGGGGAGTCCAAAAGTATAGCACAAAGAAGATTCTTCAACACCGAACGTAGACTACAGAAGAATCCTGAGGTATACGAGCAATATCGAATGTTCCTAAAGCAATACGAAGAGTTGGGACACATGGAATTACTTGCAGAGCCTGTAGATGATAGTATGGTCCATTGTTACTTACCGCATCATCCAGTGTTGAAGGCGTCCAGTTCAACGACGAAAGTAAGAGTAGTTTTTGACGCGTCGTGTAAAACTACATCAGGGTACTCCTTAAATGATGCGCTTCAAGTTGGTCCAACTGTTCAAGTAGAACTTTTCTCGCTGATTGTTCATTTCCGGACTCATCGAATCGCTATTAGTGCAGATGTCGAAAAAATGTATCGACAGGTTATGGTACATGTTGATGATCAGCCATTACAGAGAATTGTATGGCGTCCAAGTGCTGCAGAAGAGCTTAGAAGCTACCAATTAAAGACCGTTACTTATGGAACAGCTTCTGCTCCATTTCTAGCAACCCGAGCTTTAAAGCAAATTGCCCTCAACGCAGCTGATAAATACCCAATCGAAGCACAAGCCATCACGAACAATTTCTATGTCGACGACTTTCTATCTGGTGCTAATGATGAGGAGTCTGCAGCTACGTTGCAGAAAAACGTATCCAACTTATTACAGCAGTATGGGTTTGTTCTAATAAAGTGGGCATCGAACTCGAAACGCGTCCTAGACGATATCGCAGATGAAGATTTAGCAACCCCTCGTTGTCACAATCTAGGAACTGATCCTGCTATCACTGCTCTGGGACTTGTATGGTTCCCTGGAAGCGATAATTTCAGCTACAATTTCAAGAATGTCTCATTGCCTCCAACTATTACCAAACGCACACTTCTATCAGCTGTTGCTAAAATATTTGACCCTCTGGGGCTGGTTTGACCTGTTGTGTGTAAGGCGAAGTTACTAATGCAACAGGCTTGGACATCTATCGACCCAATTACTGGTGAACCTATTGATTGGGATGTTCATCTTCCAACGAAACTGCAACATGCTTAGAAGGCCTTTCAACAAACGATTCATATTATGGAGAATTTAAACATTCCACGCTACGTTTTTGGGAATGCAGGTTTAGACAAATGCGAATTTCATATATTTGGCGATGCCTCCGAAAAGGCTTACGGTTCCTGTTGCTACATACGTGCTCCTTCAGAGTCAGGGGTTTCAATTCATCTACTAGTGGCAAAGTCTAAATTGGCTCCTGTTAAAACTCATCATTCCATTGCCAAGCTTGAATTGTGTGCTGCATTATTGAGTGTGCAACTTTATGGCAAAATATCGACTGCATTAAGATTCATTCCTACGAAGACTATATTTTGGAGCGATTCTACCACAGTTTTGCATTGGTTAAACGCATCACCATGTCGATGGAAGACATTTGTAGCAAATCGTACTACACAAATATTAGACGCTACGAACATTAACCAATGGAAACATATAGCGGGGATTGATAATCCAGCAGATTATATCTCCCGAGGTTTAGATCCAACGGATCTATTAGACGCAGAGAGATGGTGGTTTGGACCATCATGGCTTTCTTTACCAGAAGATCAATGGCCAGCAGGTCATTTCACTCCTTGCGAGAATGCCAACATACTAGAAGAACGTCGTAATACAACCATGTTGGCATTAGCAGCCGTTGCAGCAACATTCTCTGATGATTAATTTTTCCAAATATTCATCATATACTAAGCTTCGACGCGTTTTTGCATACTGTTGCCGGTTGCTAGTTAAAACGAAACATCGTAAAGGAGCGAAGGTCTGTGTAGAATTTCCTGAAGATACTAATCCCAAATGGTTATCGACAGCGGAATTACATCTCGCAGAAGTAAACTTATGTTTATTACATCAACAACAAATGTTCCCAGACGAACTACATGCTTTGACGAATGGAAGCTTTATCTCACGATCATCGCAGTTGAGGTGGGTTAACCCAGTTGTTCCATTTCGATGGGACGAGCGAGATGCGCGGTCTAAGGAACGGGCGAGAATGGCGGGCTGAGGAAGGAGAGAGAGAGGTGCGGGGTGAGGAGCGAACGGAAGGCTGTCCGAGAGGCATCTGTTTTGGCGACAATTGTCTGGAACGGCGGCACCCGCAATTGTTGTTCGATCTCATCGACACCGGCCAGAATTCCGCGAAACCCACCGTAGAATGCAAGCGGGCGGCTTGTGTGGTCGGACGGACCAGAGAAGCGAGACAAGCGAGTTGCTGCTGTTCGCCGGACCACGCTAAGGGGGAACAGAGAGGGAATGAAGAGATAAGGAGAGAATGAGAGAAGAGAGGGAATTATGAAATTTATTTTGTGACCGAGTGTTGTGGGTCAGTCTGATGAAAAACGCGAAGGAGTTAAGTCGCAACCAATAAAAGTTGTGCGTACAGGATTTACCGTGTTCAGTACATTGCGTTAGGAATATCCGCTGAGATATCACATTGGTCCTTCGAACTTTGGATATTGACCCTTTGTGCTCTGGATATCGGTAAAAATCGCGTCATCATGACTCGAACGCCTCGGACGCCTCGCACTCCAACCGTAAAGCCGGCGCCAAAACCCGGTTGGGTGGATGTAATTGTTGCTGTAAGGCCGTATGTGCACATGCGTGACCTTGCGTATGGCGAATTGATTCGCATAAGGGACAACATTGTGCAGGCGAAGGAAGAGGGAAAGGCGCTGACCGCGGTACAGTGCAAAGTGTTCGGGAAGAAGGCAGATAGTGCTTTAGAAGAACACAACAAACATTATGGTGAGATCATAAAACATGACGAAAGTGAAGTGCATGACGCCAAGTTTAAGGAGACAGTGAAATTGCATGAGGAGGTGATGATGGAAATAGAAAGTGCATCTGAAGCCCTTGCGGCACAGTCCATTTCACCTAAGGCATTGATACCTGCTCCTAGCGTTTCGTCAGTGATTGTGAATGCTCCGCTTCCTCGGCCAATACCTTCGTTCAGTGGCAAGTATGAGGAGTGGGCGCGGTTTAAAACAATATTCAAAGATATTGTTGACAAAAGTAGTGAAGATTCGCGTATCAAGTTGTATCATCTTGAAAAGGCCTTGAGTGGTGAGGCTGCCAAGGTAATAGATGAGAAAACAATAAACGACGGTAATTATGAACGTGCGTGGCAACTGTTATCCGAACGTTATGATAACAAACGGCGTATGGTAGACTTACATATTAGTGGACTTTTGAATTTGAAAAAAGTGAATGAGGAAAGTTATGTAGGTTTGCGCGGTTTGGTTGAATCGGTTGAAAGTCACGTGGAAAATCTAAAGTATTTAGGTGAAAACTTTACCGGTCTGTCGTGTGCGATGGTGATACATTTGATAGCGAATGCGTTAGATATTGAAACAAAGAAACTATGGGAAGCGAGTGTCCCTAGAAACGAACTTCCGTGTTATGAAAAAACCTTGTGCTTCCTAAAAGAAAGAGTGTCGGTTCTAGAAAGGTGCCAAGGAAATGTTGCAGCGGGGCAAAGGGGACGTTTTGTTTCGAAAGGGCCCAGCTCAAGTGGTGTTACGCCTATGAGATCGAATGCAGCTACAACCGTGTGCAGTGTAGTTGTGTGTGAATTGTGTAAGGGTGCCCATGAAACGTTTAAGTGCTCTGAGCTGATGCGACTGCATGGAAAGGATCGGGATAATTTTATTAGATCGAAGCGTCTTTGCTTAATTTGCCTAAAACCGGGACATTGGCGAAATCGTTGCAAATCGCATTTGAAATGTAACAGGTGCCACGGACCACACAACACGGTATTACATTGGGACAACGGTCCAGAACCGGTTTCAAAGGAACCCGAACAAGTGAAAGCGAGCCAGCATGTGAACAATACCGATGCGGCGGGAAGTATTGTTCTCTTGCAAACCGTCTTGCTTTACGCGGAATTACCGAACAAAGAGGTGTTGTTGTGTCGTGCGATGTTGGACAGTGGATCGCAAATCAGTTGTGTGACTGAAGCGCTTGCAACGAAATTAGGCGTAAATTTGGTAAACGTAAACGTACCGGTTAAGAGGATTGGCAACATTGAATCTTCGGTGAAGAAAAAGTGTACTTTTACAGTGAAATCTCGGTGTAGTGATTTTGCTATGGACGTGACATGTTTTGTGTATCGTGAAATAACAGGTAGAATACCCTCTGTGTATTTCGATACGTCGAAGTGGAATTTGCCGGATAAATCGATGTTGGCCGATCCATATTTCAACAATCCAAGTTGTGTAGACATTTTATTGGGAATGGATTTTCTTTCGGAAATAATGGTATCTGGTTCAGTGAAATTGGCAAAAACACTTCCCATGATGACGGACACTCATTTCGGATGGGTGATAGGTGGACGTGTTGCGGAAATACACAAAGAGCGTGAGGTGTACACAAATGTTGTGACAAAAGAAAATTTGGAAACAATAGTGCAAAGGTTTTGGGAAGTTGAAGATGTGACAAGTGAGCGTTCCGTGAAGGTGGAAGACGAGATATGTGAAGAACATTTTGTGAAGACACATTATCGTGAATCCAGTGGCAGGTATGTTGTGCAGTTGCCTTTAAGGGAATCGATAAGCCAATTGTGTTGTTCGCGAAGTGTAGCACTGTGCAGGTTTTATTTGTTGGAAACAAAACTGTTGAAAAATCCATCGTTACGTGAACAATATCAAGCGTTTATGAGTGAATACGAGGAGTTAGGGCATTGTAGAGTGGTTGATGAAAGTGAGGACGATGGTTCCGTGAGAGGGTGGTATCTGCCGCATCATGCTGTATTGAAACCGGCCAAGAACACTACCAAGTGCCGTGTGGTGTTTGATGCTTCGGCGAAAGTAAACGGCTTGTCTTTGAACGACGTTATGATGACCGGCCCTAAGGTACAACACGACATGCTTTCCATCAAGCTGCGTTTTAGAATGCCTCGATATGTGGTAAGTGCCGATATATCTAAAATGTTTCGACAGATAAAGGTGGATCCCTGCGACAGCCCGCTACAACGAGTATTCTGGAGAGCTTCGCCGAATGAACAACTGCGTGTGCTTGAGCTTACCACGGTGACCTACGGAACGGCAGCAGCACCTTTTCTAGCAACGCGAACGTTGTTGCAGCTAGCGAGAGATGAACTAGAAGGTTTTCCCTTAGCCAGTCGCATTATTGAAGAGAATTTTTATGTCGACGATGGATTGTTTGGGGCAAATGATATCGATACTGTCCATGCTGCACAAGAGCAACTCATTGAGGTGTTTAAAAAGGCGGGTATGACACTTCATAAATGGTCAGCGAATGATGATAGGCTTTTGGAATCGATACCATTTGAAGATCGGGATGCTCTAACAAAAATCGGCGATTGTGAAGCTAACGAAATCATCAAAACGTTAGGTTTGATGTGGAATCCGATGAATGATGAATTTATATTTTTGACAAAGGTACCGTCTAAGGGCAGAACACCTACAAAACGAGAGGTTCTGTCTGCCATTGCAAAAATATTTGACCCATTAGGGCTTATTTCTCCAGTGGTTGTGTTGGCAAAGATTTTGATGCAAAAGCTATGGTTAGCAAAGTTGGACTGGGATGATCAAATTTCTGAGCCGTTGATAGAGGAATGGGATATTTTTTTGGAAGCATTGCCAATAGAAAATCAAGTTCGAATTCCTCGACATGTAGTGAGTACAAGTGCAGCTTCCTTTGAGATCCATGGATTTGCGGATGCTTCTTTGAAGGCATATGGAGCCTGCGTCTATATAAGATCAATAGAGAGAGATGGTGATGCGCAATTGAGATTAGTGATCAGCAAATCTCGGGTTGCCCCTTTATCGAACGTGACAATTCCTAGAATGGAACTGCTTGCAGCTTTATTGCTTTGTCGTCTAGTGAAAAAGGTACTGGAAGCATTAAAGGATTTTAATTTCGAAACGATTAACTTGTGGTCGGATAGCCAAAAAGTTCTGGCATGGTTGAAAAGGCCGATGGAGCGTCTGAATGTTTTTGTACGAAATCGTGTAGCTGAGATCAACGAGAACCGAGCATTCATTTGGCGTTATGTTCGGACACATCAAAACCCTGCGGATGTTATATCAAGGGGTCAATCGGCGTCGCTACTGGTTTCAAATGAGATGTGGTGGAATGGTCCGGAGTTTTTACGTACTTGTGAGATACCAAATGTTTGCATCGATGAACTAAATGATGATGAAATTCCGGAATTGCGCAACGAGGTTATCTGCAATGTTATCGTACCACTGATCCCCAAGTTCTCCCAATTTTGGAGAAATATGAATCCTTTAGAAAGACACAAAGAATACTTGCTTACATCGTGCGGTTCAAACAAAACACAAAGCGTCGCAAGGGCGAACGCATTAATGATCCGAACCCTACTATTCCCGAATTGCGAGAATCGATGCGTTGGATCATTAGAGCAATTCAGCATCAGGATCTACCGGAAGTTGTTTCGGCCGTAAAAAGTAGCAAACCGTTGCAACGTTATCAAGACCTTAACCTTTTTTTGGATGGTGATTTACTGCGGGTAGGAGGTCGTATAAGAAATGCAGATCTGGCTTTTGGAAACAAGCATCAACTTCTTCTTCCAAATCGAAATGTGATTACACATCGTTTAATTGCAACAATTCATCGTGAAAATTTGCACGTCGGGCCATCTGGAGTGATTGCGATTGTTCGTCAGCAATTTTGGATTGTCAATGCGCGATCAACGGTTCGAATGGTTCTGCATAAATGCATTACCTGTTTCCGAAGCAAGCCAACTACTTTGGAACAACAGATGGGTGATCTTCCTAGCTACCGTGTAACAGCTGCTCCTACCTTTCAACGAGTTGAGCTTGACTTTGCTGGGTCAATTATGCTGAAATCCGGTATACGTCGTGTTACGGCAATAAAGGGATACATATGTGTATTCGTGTGTATGGTTACTAAGGCGATCCATTTGGAAGCAGTGGAGGACTTATCAACTGGTGCCTTTCTCTCAGCTTTGAGACGATTTGTATCAAAAAGAGGAATACCTGAAGAAATCTTCAGTGATAATGCGACAAATTTTGTCGGAGCAAAAAATGAACTACGAGAGCTGTATGAGATGTTTAGGAAGGAGGCGACAGGCCAAGGCATATTCCAGTTTTGCCAAGAAAAGGAGATCGTATGGAAAATGATACCACCTGGTGCCCCTCACTTTGGAGGAATCTGGGAGGCAGGGGTCAAGAGTGTTAAGAGTGTACTGAAGAAGATTTATAAATCTGCATCTCTAACAATAACTGATTTTAGCACGCTCCTATGCCAAATTGAAGCCATCTTAAACTCAAGGCCATTGTATGCTCACTCAAATGATCCTAACGATTTGGAATGCCTTACTCCAGCTAATTTTACAATTGATCGTCCCTTGATTGGAGTTGCAGAACCATCATATTTAGATATGCCTGAAGGTCGCTTGAATAAATGGCAGAGAATCCAACAACTGCGGCAGCAATTCTGGAATAGATGGCAAAGGGAATATTTGTGCGAACTGCAAACCAGATACAAGTGGGCCAAAATAAAGGACAACGTAAAGGAGGGAGCATTGGTTCTAATGAAGGAGGATAATACGCCCCCGCAATTGTGGAAGCTGGGACGCATTACAAGGGTGTTCCCGGGCGAGGACGGATTGATCCGGGTAGTGGATGTGAAGACAAGGAGTGGTGAGTTTAAACGTCCTGTTCATAAATTAGCTCTTCTTCCAGTTATAGATCCGTAGCATCAACCTGGCCGGGAGGATGTTCCATTTCGATGGAACGAGCGAGATGCGCGGTCTAAGGAACGGGCGAGAATGGCGGGCTGAGGAAGGAGAGAGAGAGGTGCGGGGTGAGGAGCGAACGGAAGGCTGTCCGAGTGGCATCTGTTTTGGCGACAATTGTCTGGAACGGCGGCACCCGCAATTGTTGTTCGATCTCATCGACACCGGCCAGAATTCCGCGAAACCCACCGTAGAATGCAAGCGGGCGGCTTGTGTGGTCGGACGGACCAGAGAAGCGAGACAAGCGAGTTGCTGCTGTTCGCCGGACCACGCTAAGGGGGAACAGAGAGGGAATGAAGAGATAAGGAGAGAATGAGAGAAGAGAGGGAATTATGAAATTTATTTTGCGACCGAGTGGAGTGGGTCAGTCTGATGAAAAACGCGAAGGATTTAAGTCGCAACCATTAAAAGTTGTGCGTACAGGATTTAACGTGTTCAGTACATTGCGTTAGGAATATCCGCTGAGATATCACACCAGTATTAGGAGAGGATGGATTAATTCGGGTCGGCGGACGACTTAATTTAGCAAACCTTGCATTGTGTACAAAGAACCCAATCGTGTTGTCAGCGAAACATCGATTGACGGTTATGCTGGTTGAAGCCTGTCACAAAAGGCAACTACATGCGGGCCCACAACAAATGCTCGCCTCGTTAAGACAACGGTATTGGATCATAGGTGCAAGAAATTTGATTCGATCCGTGTATCATCGATGCGTTACATGCTTTAAGAAACATCCAACATTTATTACTCAGACCATTGCCGACCTACCCAGCAGCAGAGTGGTTCCAGCGCCTCCGTTTTCAATTTCAGGAGTGGACTACTGTGGACCCTTTTTTGTAAAATTTGGAACACGGAAGACAATACCACGGAAGGTATACTTATCGATCTTTGTCTGTTTTGCGACGCGAGCAGTACATATCGAAGTAGTTAGCGATTTAACTACCCAAGCCTTTATTGCCGCGCTACAGAGATTCATCTCACGTCGTGGAAGGGTCAAGGAGCTACATTCAGACAACGGCACAGCATTTAAGGGTGCAGCAAATCTTCTCCATCAACTATATGTACAATTGAAAACCGATCCCAAATCGCGAGAGATTATTTCAACTGGTGTGCTGTGAACGAGATAACATGGAAGTTCATTCCACCGCGAGCTCCACATTTTGGTGGGCTTTGGGAAGCCGCGGTAAAATCAGCAAAGCAACATCTACTTGAGGAGTTAGGATCGTCAACACTGCTTCACGATGACTTCTTGACGCTATGTGCACGTGTGGAAATGTGCCACAATTCGCGACCACTCACTCCTATCCCCAATTCACCTGATGATCTCGACGTATTAACTCCAGGCCATTTCATCACTGGATCTAACTTTCAAATGGTGCCCGAGGTAGACGTCAAGCACATTCCGGATAATCGCTCAACACACTGGGGGCATAAGCAAAAGCTAATGCAATCGATTTGGGCAAGATGGTACCCAGAGTACCTCCAGCAACTTCAAGCCAGAGCTACAAAGGTATGTAAACCACCAGTTAAGATAGAGATAGGACGAGTCGTAATTCTAAAGGAAGATCATGTTCCACCGGGCCAATGGCCACTTGCAAAGATAGTAGCGCTTCACCCAGGCAAGGACAATATAGTGCGAGTTGTTTCATTAAAAACGCCAGATGGAAAAACAATTACTCGCCCAGTCGTCAGGATAGCATTACTCTCTATAAATGAGTAGGATTAAAATAACATTGTTATTTCAAGGTAGCCGGGATGTTAACGCTAGGGTTATCACACAGCAGACTGTGTGATAACAACACAGCAGTCAGAGCGCCGTATACATACATACGCGTTATATAGATTTGAGGTGTGTGGTGCAAACCCACGAACAAGAGCGCGGACTTACGACTGGAGAGAGGCCGCGTGTTTTTTGACAGATAAAAACATATAGATAGCGAAGAAATCAAGTGAATAAAAACGAGAATATAAAAACAGAGTAGGAGACACATTTAGTTACAGTTTTATTTAATAAACCAGAAATTCCGAAAGCAGTATCCTGCGCAATCAGGCGGGAAAGGAGGTAAAGGATGGAAAGGATAGATTAGAGGGAAAGGAGGGAAAGTAGGGAAGAAGGGAATAGAGGGAAAGGATGAAAAGGAGGGAATAGAGGAAAATGAGGTAAAAGAGCGAAAGTAGGGAACGAAGAAAACAGAGAAATAGCAGGGAAAGGAGGGAAAGGAGGAAAAGGGGGGAAAGGAGGGAAAGGAGGGAAAGGAAGGAAAGGAGGGAAAGGAGGGAAAGGAGGGAAAGGAGGAAAAGGAGGGACAGGAGGGTCAAGAGCGAAAGGAGGGAATGGTGAGAAAGGAGGAATAGTAGGGAAAGGAGGGAAAGGAGGGAAAGGAGGGAAAGGATGGAAAGGAGGGAAAGGAGGGAATGGATGGAAAGGAGAGAATTGAGGGAAAGGAGATAAAGGTGGGAAAGGTGGGAAAGGAGGGAAAGGAGGGAAAGCAGGGAAAGGAGGGAAAGGAGGGAATGGAGGAAAAGGATGAAAAGGTCAGTGCGTCACACTCATGCAGCGCCGTCACTCTCCACCGGCCACGGAACAAACAGTGCGGAAGCAGCCCGCGAGTTGATGGAAGGGGTTGCCGAGGTTGGCTACGAAGCGCTTATGATGGAGTTCTTCGGTCCGGTGGTAAAGTGGCCGTTTAACCGTGTCGGCCAGTCTCCCGGCCGATCGATGAAGACGGTAGTTGTTGATGAACACTTACCACGTAACTTTGGCCTAATGGGTGGGTGCAATCTGTAGTTTATGCGAAACATGTGCAAGTCAGACGGACCGCGGCGGGTACGTAAAGGGTATTTTCAAAGGGCCAGCAACGTAATTGGCCGTATTAGACGTGAGAGGTGGTAAAACACAACTCGATTTAGCACTGGCGAGACGGAATAGTGGCGTGGTCGAGCACATGGTAACAGCTGTCAGTGCGCATGAGAGGGAATGAGACGCAAGAATTTGTTTACCTTGACGTCACACTGCGGAAGGCAATGTTACAAACAGAGTTGAGCGGCACTGACAGTGTAGGATGGCTAGAGCTAAACCATAGGTTTGAGAGATTGGAAGCGTGGAATATTAGAGAAGGATAATCGGCCAACACGATAGGAAAAGGTTGGATGGAAACGGAATGGCGGTAAACCGAAATATTATAAATAGAAGCGAATGCTACACGAACGTTCTTTTCGGATCGAATCTCTGGGTAAATAGATTTAAATTTTGGCGCTTGCCTCAAGCTGCCTAAAATAAGTCTACGGCTTGCAGAAACAACATCCGAAAGCAGATAAAACAGAGGGAAAGGATGGTGGGAAAGGAGGTGAGGGAAGGAGGGAAAGGACGGTGGGAAAGGAGGTGAGGGAAGGAGGGAACGGAGGAAAAGGAGGGAAAGAAGTGAAATGAGGGAAAGGAGTGAAAGGTGGGAAGGGATGGATGAAAAGGACGGAAAGGAGAGTAGGGAAGGAGTAAAGTGAAGGTGGAAAAGGAGGGGAAGGAGGGAGGGAAAGGAGGGAACAGTGGGGAAGGAGGGCAGGGAAGGGGGGAAGGAGGAAAGGGAAGGAGAAAACGGTGGGTTAGGAACGGAGGGAAAGGAGGATGGGAAAGGAGGAAAAGGAGGGAGGGAAAGGGTTGAAGGAAAGGAGGGAAAGGAGGGAAAGGAAGGAAGGGATGAAGGGAAAGGAGGAGGAAAAGGAGGGAAGGAAAGGTGGGAAGAAGGGAAAGGTGGGAGGAAAAGGAGGTGATGGAAGGAGGGAAGGAGGGAAAGGAGGGAAAGCAGGGAAAGGAAGGAAGGGAGGAAAGAGAAGGAAGGAAAGGAGGGAAAAGAGGGAAAGGAGGGTAAGGAGGTGAGGGAAGGAGGGTAAGGAGGGAAAGGAGGGAAAGGAGAGAAGAAACAAAAGGGAAGGAAGGAAAGGAGGGAAAAGAAAGAAAGGAGGGAAAGGAGGGAAAGGAGGGAAAGAAGGGAAGGGATGGAGGGAAAGGAGGGAAAGAAGGGAAGGGAAGGAAAGAATGGAGCGGAAGGAAGGAGGGGAACGAATGAAAGGAGGGAATGAAGGAAAGAAAGAAGGGAAAGAAGGAAGGGAAAAGAGGGAAAGGAGGGAAAGGAGGGAAAGGAAGTAAAGTGTGGAAGGAAAGGAGGGAAGGGAAGTTGGTCAAGGAGAGAAAGGAGGGTTGGCAAGGAGGGAAAGGAAGGCAAGTAGGGAGAGGAAGGAGAAAAAGAATGGGAAAGAGGGAGGGGAAGGAGGAAAAGGTGGAAGTGAAAGGAAGTGTGGGAGGGAGGGTAAGGAGGGAAAGGAAGGAAAGTAGGGAAAGTAGGGAAGGGAAGGAAGGAATGGAGGGAAAGGAGTGATGGGATGGTGGGAAAGGAGGGAAGGGAAGGAAGGAAAGGATCGGAAGGAGAGAGGTGAAGGAGGGAAAGGAGGGAATGAAATTATGGGAAGGAGGGTAGGAAACGAGGGTGGAAAGGATGGAAGGGACAAAGGGGAAGGAGGGAAAGGAGCCCCGTACCGTAGTGTTAATAAGGACTCTAATTGCCTCTTCCACGCGGTTGAGCGCCACAGCGGATGGAAGGGAAGAGAGTGCAGTTGGAGACGCCCATTACGAACGACGGGTCTACAGAGTGAGGCTATGGAATGCACAAATCTCTTTTAGAAAACTCTAGTAAAGGCTGATCAGCGTTACTCTACAGCGGATGCTTGGATGATTTTTATTTAGTTTATTTGTGTTACCTAGTTAGTTGGTAGTTAATGTTTTCAGATACTTTTTATGCATTTGTATCAATTAAAAAAAAAAGAATTTAACCTATCGGATAAAATATTTCTGATTTTGTGGATGATATATAACAGTAAAACAAATGCTTTAAACTAGTGGACGGATGAAATTAAATATTTTCCACAGATTACTATTCAAGTCTATCTGTCACACCGGGTATTATAAACGCGACGCTCTTAGACTGTCATATAGAAAAATACCGTATTTGCTTTAGAGTTCCTACCTCTAAAAACAATCTGGTCACTCCGCGCCAGCAACCGGTCTGCTGAAATCAATTGCTCCTAGTCAACAATCCATTGCTCGTAAACAAAACTGGAGGATGCTATTCAAGAATCGATTGCGACTATTCAAAAAAAGTATGCTGCTAGTCTAAAATCAATTGAAATGTTTAAAGCAGAAAAACAAATGCTTTAATAAGTGGACGGATGAAATTAAATATCATCCACAGATTATTATTCAGGTCGATCTGTCACACCGGGTGTCATAAACGCGACGCTCTTAGAGTGTCATGCAGAGACCTGCTGAAATCAAAGAAGGGAAGGGAAGGTGGGAAGGGATAGACGGAAAGGAGGGAGGGATGGAGGAAAAGGAGGAAAAGGAGGGAAAGGAGGGAGGGAAGGAGTGAAAAGAGGGAAGGGAAGGAGGGAAACGAGGGTAGGGAAGGAGGGAAAGGAGGGGATGGAGAGAGGGAAAGCAGGAAAGGGATGGTGGGAAAAGAGGGAAAGGAGGGAAAGGAAAGAGTGTAAGGAGGGAAGGAAAGGAGGGAAAGGGGGGAAATGAGAAAAGCGATGCATGGAAAGGAGGGAAAGGGGTGAAGGGAAGGGAGAAGGGAAGGAGGAAAAGGAGGGGAATGGGGGAGGGGCAGGAGGGAAAGGAAGGTAGTGAAGGAGGGAAAGGAGGCTAGCGAAAGAGGAAAGGAGGGAAGGTAAAATGGGTAAGGAGGGTGGGGAAAGAGGAAAAGGAGGGAGTGAAAGGAGGGAAAGGAGGGAAAGCAGGGTGGGAAAGGTGGAAAGGGAAGGAAGGAAAGGAGGAAAGGGATGGTGGGAAGAGTGGGAAATGAAGGTAGGGAGGGAAGGAAAAGAGGGAAAGGATGGTAGGAAAGGAGGAAAAGGAGGGAAAAGAGGGAATGGAAGGATGGAAAGGGGGGAACGAGGGTGGGGAAGGTGGGAAAGGAGGGAAATCAGGGTGGAAAAGGAGGAAAGGGAAGGAGCGTGGGGAAGGAGGGTGGGGAAGGAGGGTTGGGAAGGAGGGAGGGGAAGGAGGGAAAGGAGGGATGGAAAGGAGGGAAAGGAGGGAACTGAGGGTGGAAAAGGAGGGAAGGATGGAAAGGAGGGGAAGGAGGATGGTGAAGGAAAGAAAGGAGGGTGGGGAAGGAGGGAAAGGAGGAAAAGGAGGAAAAGGATAGCGGAAAAGGAGGGAAGGAAAGGAGGAAAAGGTGGGAAATGAGTGAAAAAAGGGTGGGAAAGAAGTGAAAGGTGGGTGGGAAAGGACGGGAAGGATGGAAGTGAAGGAGGGAAAGGAGGGAAGGGAAAAGAGGGAAGGGAAGGAGGGAAAGGAGGGAGGGAAAGGAGGGAGGGAAAGGAGGAAAAGGATTGAAGGAAAGGAGGGAAGTGAAGGAGGGAAAGTAGGGAAAGGAGGGAAAGGAGGGATTAAAAGGAGTGTAGCGATAGAGGGAAAGGATGGAGAGAAGGGAGGGGAAGGAGTGAAAGGAGGGAGGGTAAGGAGGGAAAGGATTGAAAGGAGGAAAAGGAGGGTGGGAAAGGAAGGAAGGGTTGGAGTGAAAGGATGGAAAGGTGTGAAAGGAAGGAATGGAGGGAAGGGTTGATGGAAAAGAAGGGAAAGGAGTGTGGGAAAGGATGGAAGGGAAGGAGTGATGAGAAGGAGGGAAAGGTGGGAAAGGAGGGTGTGAAAGGAGGGAAGGGATGGAGGGAAAAGAGGGAAAGGTGGGAAGGGTGGGTGGGAAAGGAGTGGATGGAAGGAGATAAGGAGGGAATGGATGGATGGAAAGGAGGGAATGGAAACGTGTATGTAAGACGTGCACTTGTGTGTACGCAATGTATCGAGAAGGGATCGAGGAATCCTGGTTTCGTGTGCGACTTTGTCTGTCCTGTCGGAGCTAATTATCTCCATACTATGTGTTGGATTCTTATTGGAGAATATTCTTGCTTTTGCAAGTTCTCGGGCCGTGGGTTGTGATATTCTGATTATTTTGGACCCCTATTGGGTGCCGAGTAATAACAGCAATTGGGTTACCGATACCACTGGCCGGGTAGCAGTGGTATCAGTGGGGATTATCCTTTTCAGCGCATCGTTGACAAACCAACGCGAGGACTTCGTTGTGGTCGAGATGCGGGGAATCTTTTTCTGCTCCGTTTATCTAACACCCGTGGGTTCCGATTTGACTGTCGAGGAGTACAAACGCTTATGGACCGAAATTGCGTCTGTGCTCCCACGGAATCGAGACACCGTAATCGGGGGTGATGTAAACGCCTGGTCAGGTGCATGGGGGATGGAGCGGTGGCCAAACGATGGAGAAAGGGTATCTAGAGGGGGAGTTGTGATGGACGCGGCAGCTGCTTTGGTATTGGTTCTCTTAAACCAAGGCAGCCAGAGCACTTGGATTGGGGCAAATGGCCGCAACTCCATAGTGGACCTGTTCTTTTGCAGCCCCTCTTTGGTAGGGGACAATAATTGGCGCGTTTGTGACGAAACCCCAAGTGACCACAATACTATTAAGTTTGTGGTCAGTAGGGCTCCGAGACAGCGCGCCAATGTCGTGGGACACTCAGCAGTGAATGGGGGAAGGTGATCCACAAGATTCTTCGACAAGGATTTGTTCGTTGAAATCTTGAGTGACCAAGACATTTTGGGCATGTTGCTACGGCAGAGGAGCTGACCCAGGCCATTACGGTGGCTTTGGATGGCACCATGCCTAGGCAACCCCCAAGGCGGCAGGGTCGGCGTCCAGTTTATTGGTGGACGTCCGAGATTGAACGGTTGCGCAGCCACTCTCATGAAATGAAACGGCGGTTCATCCGGGCCCGGACCGAGGAGCAGCGCGAGGAAAAGCGTCAAATGAAGTCGGACGCACGCGCTGCCCTGGAACGGGCCATCAAGCTCAGCAAGGACCAACACAAACAGGATCTGCCGGAACAATTGGAACCGCACGGCTTTACCAAATCCGCAAGCAGCAGTGGGAAGGAGTTCAAGTTCCGATGGAACGGGATGCTAATAAGCTCCAGTTCATCGTGAATGAGCTCTTTCACGAGCGTTCCCCGATGGAGTGGCCCGAGACGGAAGTAGGTGGGGATCTGCAGGATCCGGTCTCGGAGGAGGAGTTGGCAGAAGAGGTGAAAGAGATTGCCCGCTCACTCAACCCCAAGAAAGCTCCGGGGGACGACAACATTCCGAATATGGCTGCAGCTGCGGCAATTCTGGCTTTTCCTGCCGTTTTTGCCTAGAGCTATAAGCAGCTACTGGAGGCAGGCACTATGTTTTTCAGAATCGGTTCATACTAAAGGAAGGGAAACCGAAAACAGTATTCGAAAACCCTTGCCCAAATTTTAAACGAACTATCATTTATACTGATACATTAACTGAATCCTCTTTTTACAGATTCTTAAGGATCATTTCATATTAACAAAAATAAACGGTATTTTAACGAGAGAAGAAATTATGGGTAAATTTCAAGATGTTTATAGAAAGTTTTATGGAAATCAGAAACTCCTTAAAATCCGTTTTACACAAAAGCTCCGAAGATGTATCGGACGAAAATCTACAGATGAATATAATTACGGCAGTGCATAACAGGCCACACCGTGGAGCCCAGGAAAATAAGTCGCAAATTTTACGCAAATACTATTTTCCCAAGATGCAAGCCAAAATAAAAAAATGTTTCTAATTGCAGTATATGCAATGAAAACAAATACGATCGTAAACCCGATTAAATTTCCTCAACAAAACACTCCCATACCAAAAGCACCATTTGAGATTGCTCACATTGATTTGCTTTTTTTGGAAAAATATTTTTTCCTCACCTACATCGATAAGTTTTCAAAATTTGCCCAAGTTAAGTTGATTCAATCGCGAGCAGCCATTGATATAGTTCCAGCTGTAAAGAAAATTTTAACAAGTACCACCCGCCAAAAATATTAGTTATGGATGGTGAAAAATCATTCGGCACTCAGGATTTAACCAACTTCTATAAAGTCCACAATATTCAGACCTACTTAACCGCTACTGGTCGAAGCGAGATTAACGGTACGATAGAAAGATTTCACTCAACCTTACTCGAAATTTATCGTATTACAAAATCCGAACAAAACAGATATGCCCATCCCTGACCTTGTCTAATCCTCAGTTCATAAATACAATTCATCAATCCATTCCACAACTAAATATACTCCATATGAAACTATCCTACCTTTCTTCCGGTCACCTGATATTTGCGAGAACGTTTATAAGAATTTAAATGCCAAGCAGAAATACGATCTTTTGCTATACAATAAAAACAAAAGGGCGGGTAACAATACTAATTGCTAAAACGATTTATGAAAAGACTAGGGCTAGATTAAAACACAAACCAATATACAAGAAGATTAAAGTTAAAATGTTAATGGGAGCACAATTACAACCGAAGAATCTCGCAAAGTTCATAAAAAGACCTAAAAATTGGATAACGGTTGATGGTACCTTTATACTAGCTTCAGATAACTTTTGCTTTTTTATTACAGTTTACTCCTTTCATTATGTTACCTCAACGGACAAAAAATATTCATAGACAAGCTAGACAATCAACCGATAATAAGAATTGATGTAGAGCCTGCAAGAATTAAAATTGATAGTTATCTATATGTTCATCATATCAATATCACTGCATACAAAAGTTATATTCAGACAATAAGATACGATTTCGATAAAATAGCCCCAAGTCAGTTTACACCGATAATTAAAACTCAATTAGATCATTTGAATACCCTTCTTAGAAAGCTGTCTCCAGTCAATAGATTTAAACGTTGGGATTCCGTTGGTACTGTTTGGAAGTATATAGCAGGGAACCCAGATGCGAATGACTTAAGAATAATAAACAGCACTTTAAACGACTGAGATAACAACAACAAACAAATAACCATAAATAGACAGTTTAATAACAAAATTAAAGAGTTAGTTTTTAACACAGCCAAGGCTATAGAGCAATCAAATCCGTAGAAACCCATTCAATTGTTATATATATGCACTTAGAAAAAAATATAGAATCTGTTCAAGGAATTATAGATAGTATAGTTTGGACAAAAGCGAATATTGTTAATGAAAAGATTTTGTCAGATTTGGAAATGAATTTGCTAGAAAAAAATTACAATCTGAAAAATACCCTTCACAACGAAAGCTGAAGCTCTCTCGTTCTTCGAAACCTCAATCGCTACCAATAATCGCGAAATAGTTCTGCTGCTGCAAACCCCTAAACTCGATCCCAGAATCTTCCGTAAATTCAATATCTATCCTGTGTTGTACCATCAAGGGCGAATTCACCTGGACCACACATCATACGTCATTAACGGAAACATTAGCTACATGGTAAACAGTCTCAATCAATACGTATATTCCATGAGTGAAGTCAATCAAGATCGATCAGAATGTGTACCATAGTTAATTAGAAGACAACAAGCTTCATGAAATTTTACAAAACAGCCACCTGCATTTGAAGCATTTCGAGTAGGCGAACAAGCCGTGTTGATCAACTCAATCCAAAATTTCTCGCTTTTCAACAATTGCGGAGCCAGCAATAGAAACGTTAAAGGGATCATTCGTCGTCAGAACAAACTCATGCGACGTATGGATAAATGATGTACAATTCTCATCGAAGGTGGTAGAAATGATAGGCGAGCTCTCGTTATATCAGTTGGACGGAATAGTCATCAATAAGCAGCACGAGATATCAATATGTCTATCGAACACCTTCTAGACCTACACCTTGAAACAAGAAAAGAACTCGAGCACATTCGTTTTTAGAGAACCAATCGCTATCCATCACCTAGCCATCCATAAGCCTTTGGGAGGAACGTCTATCCCTCTCGTCATATGCATTGTAATTGGCTGGTATGTAGAAGAAAAGCAAAAGCTAGAGTTGATTGACGATTCTAGCACCTGCAAAAAACCTGCCAACAGCGTTTCCAAACGTAGCTATGTTCCGGGGACGTCAACAACATAAGGAAGGGGAGTTAGCACATCGGCATCTAACTGCTGATGATGCGGCGGGTTGAATAACTTGGGTATCGATATGCTGATCGAAATATGCATATCGATACCGTTGCCGACCGGTCACATTAAGCGTTGTAAAAATAATGGAAAAAAGTTAGTTGGTTTCTAGCACTCGAAAGGTCCACTTCTTTCTAGCATCGAAAAAAAAGAAAAATAACTCCCGTAACAACGATAATAGATGGCAACAAAACTCAACATCAAATTTCAAGGCCATTCAAATAGTGCAAGATGGCTTTTTTGGATGAAACATGGCCGTAACAACGATAATAGATGGCAACAAAACTCAACATCAAATTTCATGGCCATTGAAATAGTGCAAGATGGCTTCCTTTGGATGAAACATGGCCGTAACAACAATAATAGATGGCAACAAAATCAACATCAAATTTCAAGGCCATTCAAATAGTGCAAGATGGCTTCATTTGGATGAAACATGGCCGTAAAAACGATAATAGATGGCAACAAAACTCAACATCAAATTTCAAGGCCATTGAAATAGTGCAAGATGGCTTCCTCATTTGGATGAAACATGGCCGTAACTACGATAATAGATGGCAAAACAAAACTACAACATCAAATTTCAAGGCCATTGAAATAGTGCAAGATGGCTTCATTTGGATGAAACATGGCCGTAACTACGATTGTTGCAAACTATTGCAACAGCACTCTATCTTTCGCCCGTAGTAGTATTAAGTATTAAATTACAAGCGTTTTCTTAAGCAGTCTTATATTATTTATATTGCGACGCTAAAAATCAATCGCTTGACTCGGGCTACAACGAAAGAGTGCCTTCGGTCATTGCCTTAGCCACGCTGTTCGGGAGCCTTTGAGCGATCGGGAATATTTGGCTCGATCGGTATTGGATGCTTCCCACACTACGCGTTGTACCGCGCTCTGTCGGCACGGTAGTAGATAACACCGACAGATCGAATCTAACGTTAATAATTATTAACATTACCCCCCAGTGTTTGTGAGCCCTACGAACACTCTTCCTGGTTGGTTCGATCTTAACAGTCGGTGCTTCCTATTTCTATACGAACGCAATACTGGCTTACGAAATTTGGCCTGAATAATAGTTTGTTGAATTTTGCATCGTATTATTACGCCTGACTGATTGCTCTGCCTGCATAGTTGCTCTGCCCTGCCTGTAGGATTTGCTCCCTGGAGGGAGAAAATGGCGTTACACTTCTCACTGAACAGATTGCATCGCTGAGCGTTGTCAATTGTGCTAACGTAAATAATGCCGATAAATATGCTATGTTCATTGCACAAATACTAACGTTTGGCATATATTGTAATATCACATCGAAAAAGATCACTTGTTTGTATCAGCTTCCTAATACACTGCACTTCAGCACGGCTTGTTCCGATTTTCTTCAGGAACTATTAGGCACCGGCAAGGTGAGATGAACAGGGAACCGACACAATAACTGATTTCTTTTCCTAGCTTTTCTACTACACCCACAACCGCTATAAAAACAATTCCTCAACTAGTAACTTTTTCTGTTCCTCACTAAGCACAGCGATTCCGATTACCTCAGGAAATTTTCTAAGCTGGCAACGGGTGAGATTGTTGAAAGAGGAAACTGTTTTAAGTAAAAGGAAATTTTAATTCGTCAATGATTTTCAGAATGTTGCAAACTATTGCAACAGCACTCTTTCTTTCGCCCGTAGTAGTATTAAGTATTAAATAACAAGCGTTTTTCAAGCAGTCTTATATTATTTTATTATTGCGACGCTAAAAATCAATCGCTTGACTCGGGCTACCGCGAAGAGTGCCTTCGTCATTGCCTTAGCCACGCTGGTCGGGAGCCTTTGAGCGATCGGGAATATTCGGCTCGATCGGTATTGGATGCTTCCCACACTACGCGTTTGTACCGTGCTCTGTCGGGAATCACGGTAGATAACAACGACAGATCGAATCTAACGTTAATAATTATTAACAACGATAATAGATGGCAACAAAACTCAACATCAAATTTCAAGGCCATTGAAATAGTGCAAGATGGCTTCATTTGGATGAAACATGGCCGTAACAACGATATAGATGGCAACAAAACTCAACATCACATTTCAAGGCCATTGAAATAGTGCAAGATGGCTTCATTTGGATGAAACATGGCCGTAACAACAATAATAGATGGCAACAAATCTCAACATCAAATTTCAAGGCTATTCAAATAGTGCAAGATGGCTTCATTTGGATGAAATATGGCCGTAACAATGATAATAGATGGCAACAAAACTCAACATCAACATTTCACGGCCATTGAAATAGTGCAAGATGGCTTCATTTGGATGAAACATGGCTTGTAACAACGATAATAGATGGCAACAAAACTCAACATCAAATTTCAAGGCCATTGAAATAGTGCAAGATGGCTTCATTTGGATGAAACATGAAACGTAACAACGATAATAGATGGCAACAAAACTCAACATCAAATTTCAAGGCCATTGAAATAGTGCAAGATGGCTTCATTTGGATGAAACCTCGCGTAACAACGATAATAGATGGCACAACAAAACTCAACATCAGATTTCAAGGCCATTGAAATAGTGCAAGATGGCTTCATTTGGATGAAACATGGCCGTAACAACAATAATAGATGGCAACAAAACTCAACATCGAATTTCAAGGCCATTGAAAAGTGCAAGATGGCTTCATTTGGATGAAACATGGCCGTAAAAACAACGATAATAGATGGCAACAAAACTCAACATCAAATTTCAAGGCCATTCAAATCGTGCAAGATGGCTTCATTTGGATGAAACATGGCCGTAACAACGATAAAAGATGGCAACAAAACTCAACATCAAATTTCAAGGCTATTGAAATAGTGCAAGATGGCTTCATTTGGATGAAACATGGCCGTAACTACGATAATAGATGGCAACAAAACTCAACATCAAATTTCAAGGCCATTGAAATAGTGCAAGATGGCTTCCATTGGATGAAACATGGCCGTAACAACGATAATAGATGGCAACAAAACTCAACCTCAAATTTCAAAGCCATTGAAATAGTGCAAGATGGCTTCATTTGGATGAAACATGGCCGTAACAACGATAATAGATGGCAACAAAACTCAACATCAAATTTCAAAGCCATTCAAATAGTGCAAGATGGCTTCATTTGGATGAAACATGGCCGTAACAAACGATAATAGATGGCAACAAACTAACCACATCAAATTTCAAGGCCATTTGAAATAGTGCAAGATGCTTCATTTGGATGAAACATGGCGCGTAACAACGATAATAGATGGCAACAAACCTCAACATCAAATT
>NW_024428389.1:0-30262 GCF_017562075.2 Anopheles merus | reverse complement strand
AATAATGTGCCCGTCCCCGTCTCACGTGCGCCTCTGCAAGGGTGCTCCTACTGTATGCAAATAAAGCCGTTGCCTTGACACTGGCATTCGTACGTGAGCAGCAGGCTGGGATTGAGCTCGTGTATGTGTTTTATACGGCTGTGTGCATGTGTGTGTGTATGTGTGTGGGTAGATGTGTGATGTCTCCGCTTACATCAACGTCCGAAGGATGTAAAAACAACGCAACCGCACCCAGGGAAACGGACCAGAAATGACAAAAACCGGGGCGGAGCATTCATCCATCCCCTTACGCTACAATCCAGCCAGCTTCCTTGAGTGCGTCCTGCGTGGGAGAGTGTTGTGACGTGAAGCGGCAGGCTAGGATAACAAAACATTTGCCGTCCCGTTTGACTCCGCAGCGCCCGGTTTCACGCAAAAGCGCTTCGCTGAAACGCAACGCTTTATGCGCCAACCGGCACCACTTCACCAGACTCTCGCACAAAACCCAGCTTCCGTCCGTATAAAATTCATTTTCCGCATTGTAGCGGTTTCCAGCGAAGCGCTTCGCTTTCCCAGCGAGGTGATATGCAATGGTTAGTGGCGCTTTTTTTTTATTTGCAGGCGAGCATTAGGTGCAAAAACACGGCAGTCGCGACCCACTTGGCAAAAGAGGGGGGGGGGGGGGGCCGCCAGAGAGTGAGAAAAAATAAAAAGAACAATGATTGAAATTGAAAAATACCCCATTTCGTTACGACGAAGAGAACGAAAATGGTTCACCAGAATCAGCTAAAACCACTAGATAAATTGGTATGAAAGGGTGGATGATGAAATGCGCCGCTGTTGTTTGTTACTTCTAAAAACTAAACAAACAATATAAATTTAATTCCCAATATGACAGAGCTACGGAATGGACATTCGTTTAGGACATACAATAATATGCAAAATTCATTCCACATTTTTTACGCAATTTCTCTGCCGAGCTGCAACGGCACCGAGCCAGCCAAAGTGAAAGAAATAACTGCGAGCCAGCTGTTCCAAATAAGCTCTCATATGTGGCGTTGCTACCGAGGATTCCCTGTTCTACTACCGACCATATGCAGTAAGCATTCCCCTCAGCTGCGGATAACGAGAGCAATTCTCGTGACACCATTTGAATAAATGTGACCCTTGAATCCAGGGTTTACGCCGCTGCTCCAGATGGGGTTTTCGCGCCGCTTCCGGCACAGACTGTGTTTTGCACACGTACTCCACGGTAACGGCTCTTGAGGCGAAGGTAAAAGTTCTAATTGAAAGGAGCAAAGTTTTTAAAATTCCGAATACAATCGTCACGGGAACGGAGGCGAGGGGGGGGGTGTTTTACGGGAAAGCACGGTAAAAAGCAAATGCTAGTGGGAAGGACGGATTGGAAAAATAGCGCTTCAATTACACCGGGGCCAAATTGTGGCACCCAAGTACGCGGAACGGGATTGCCGACAATCGAAAAAGTTTCCGGTGAGGTTTGTTAGGGATTCTTTCATACATCAGAGGCGCATGTTTGGTTTCATTAATTAAATCCAGGCATAGCGTTTTGAGCAGGAAGATCCACGAGCGTGAAATCTTCGAAATTTAACGACCTCTGCACTTTGGTTTTTCGGCAGAGTTTTGTGAGAAGAAGCCAAAATATGTTTGCAAATAAAATTAAATTCCAACTATGACACGGCAGACATGGGTTTGATTTTGTAGGAGAGAGATATACCGTAAAAAAAGCTCAAAAGCTCAAATTACAACCAAAAAATTAACATAATTGAAGCTAACAGCAAATCATTCCATTCTTCGGTTGAATAGATTCTCATTGCTCAGGCTATATGAAAACTTATGTGGGTCAAGCTTGCCAACAATCCGCCGGAAGCTAATGGATACTCCGAGCTCCGTAATAACCGTTTGCTACACAACCTCGGCTTAAAAACGATCATAATTTTTGCTCCCTTTCCGCCCCTTCAGCCACTCAACCTGGCGTACATCGCGGTTTGGCACCGTTCGGGCGTTGGCACCGCAAACTCCGACAGCAATTGTAGATCATACCCCCCCCCCTCCTCACCGAGGCGTACTAACCCACCTCAGAGGTTTGGAAGGTTTTTTTAATGCTCGTTTGACCCCAGCTCGACCCCCAGAACTAGCAATGTGGACACCGGATGGTCTACCGAACCCTTTCCAAACGGGAGCGCGATGGTACGCAAACCGGATCAAGCGTAGCGCGATTAGTGGCACGAGACGAGACGACAGACGCGCGCGGTTGACATCTTTACTGCTGGTAAACAGAGAACTTTGCGTGAATTGATCTTATGAGGGCCGTTTGCAGCAGGAAAGGAGATCACCCGAAAAAGCTTTCCCCCCTTTTCAGGGAACGCAGACAAAGACATGATGAAGATTTTTAGAATAGAAATGTTACGTACGACGCTAACTGGCATGGAATGGATGACAGCTTTTAGACAGTGGCTGTTATTCCCCCCCAGACTGTTTTCAGACGCTTTCAAACTTTTCGCCCGACTAAAACGTCTCGCTATAAAGGAAAGGAATTTTTAAGGAGAAACCATCGTGGGATGCCCGTCAGCGGGAGAGAGAGAGAGAGAGAGAGACAGAGAGAGTTTGAGGCGGTTAAATTGGAAATGATTTACGATTACCGTGGTCGTGGAATGGCTACTGCTACTGTGGTGTGTTTGTTCCCTCTTGTTCCTTTAGATAGCCGAGTCCGCAGTAGGGCACAGGAGAAAGAACGAAAGGATGGATAATATTTTATGCTTGCTTTCTTTGCAACATATTTCACCTTGCCTTGCTGCTCTCCAGTCCAGGTTTCTTGCAATTTCAAACCTTTCCATTATCGGTGTGGCGGCAGTGTCCGTTTTTGGACACGGCTCATCGCGCAGTATGTGTCCGGTCAACCTAAATCCGTCGACCAGCTCGAAGCAGTACGAACGGGGCGACGGACATACAAACGGACAATGGACAGGGAGGAAACTTTTCATCCGGCACGTTTTGGTCAGCAAGAATTTTGGTCACAGAAAGGCTTAGCCCCGCACGATTGGATGGACGGTTGAAAGCGTGCGCGCGCGAAGGAATTTTCTTCTCGAATTTCTCCACCGACACCCTGCTGGGACACGGAAATCGGTTGGGCCAATGCTTCCTTGCTGTGTTCCACTTTGTCGAGAGTCTATCAAACAAAAGATCAGTGCCGGGCGCAGGGAATGATAATAATGTAGCGCTATGGAATGCAGTGTCAGTGTCGGTGGAAATGGAGCTGAACAAAAAAAAACACGTTATTTGATGGGGGAAAAGCTTAAAGCTGACTAACGACTTTTTAACGAAAATGCCCTCAGAATTAGGAAGAGCAAAGCACAGCTTGAATGAAAACTTAAACACGTTCGAGCATGAAACGTTTTGTGTAAATAACGATTAAACGACATCTCTGCAGGAATTGGAAAGAAACAATCCCGAAAGCAAATGAAAATCCGAGCGTCCAGCTCGACCCTGCCCACTGCTGCGGCTACAGTTCCGGGCAGCCGTTCGGGAGCCCACAGCCCAACGCCCACCCAGCTCTCGAGTCGAGTCGACGAAAATTCATCATCAGCAAAGCCGCAGTCACATCAAGCCGTTGTCAATCAATTTCGGACCGAGCAGTGTGTGGGGTGGGCTTGGGTGGGCTTCGTCTCGCCAAAGCGCCCGTGCGCGCCAACCCGCCCGCCGATCCCACGCGAGCGAAACCGAGAGCGCCGCGCTGGCGCCCGAAAAATCAATGTCCCAGGCCCCCCGAAAAAAAAAAAGCGGTGTGTCCGCCGGGCGCCGGGCACATTCGGAGGTTGAGTTTATTTACCGCAAATGATCACAATCGGAAAGGCACACAGCATACACAACCATTGCTTACCATTGCAAACAGAAATCGTTGTTAGATCAGATCCGATTCCGATTCCGTCTGGGGGAGGGGAGGATTGATTTGCAGTGGACGCGTTTTTTTCTTCTTCTTTCTTTCAGTTCTCCTTCCGGGAAGCAGCACCCACTCACGGCCAGGCGGAGGCTGTGGTGTGTATTTGCCTGCAGCCGCTTAAGGACACACAATTAACGCTCGAGGACGTATCGGGGAATCGATTCGGTCGGTCGGTGAATGTTTTGCGTTTTTCCAAGAAACATGCCAAACGGCTGTGCGGTGTCCGCTGCGAATGTCGACCAAAGTGGAAATAGCACAATTCATCGACAAGTTGATTCTCGATCGAATTTCTCGTCCGTTCGTTCGACGTTCGGTTCCGTGGGTAAATATTCTGGAGCGAAGATATGGAGCGAAGAGTGCAGCCTTTGACTGGTTGTAGAAGTGCTGTTTGCGATGGAATTATCACTCCTGACCTACCCCAGACCTGGAGGGTAAAGGGCAACGTTGCCAGCTCGGGGCAGGGAGGTGAAAGTTCACTGCCCTCCTCCCGAGCGTTGGCACTGAAGGAATGTGCAAAATCGAACGCAAACAAACGGGAAAACATTAATCTTCATCAGAACGGATCAACTACACACTCGCCTTCAAAACGGGAGCCTTCGCTCGTTTCGTTTCATCGTTTGGGGCTCGAGGATAGGGGAAAAGGTGGATTGGGGGCAGGCCGAGATACCGGGGAAGTATGAGCCCTCCTGATAGTGACTGTGATGGTTCAATGGCAGCTGCGAATGAGTGGAAGTCACGCTTCCGGCACACCGGAACCAACATCCGGTGGCTTCTTATCGACTTTACAGACTTGAAAACGTTCTTGGCCAATCTCGCGCTGCTTGCCGAGTGTATGTGTGTGAAATTATCTCTATATTCGCCGTAGTGTGAAGGCGAGAGTGGATTTTTGGTGAACATTTGGAGCGAGTGCTGCACTTGCTGCACGAAAAGCGATAACTCATTGGCTGACGAATGGTGCTGAGATGATGGTTGTGAAGTGTGAATGGAACAATCGATTACTATTTATCATCATCCTCATCCTGCTGCTGCTGCTGCTGCAGATATTGAATGTTTGTTTTCGCGCTTACTTTTGACAGCTTTGAGATGTGTAAGTGACTCAATTTGAGGACGGTAGCAGGTCGGTTCGTTGGACAGGAGAAACGGTTGATTGAGTGTTTTAGAAACTAGAAACGAATTCCAAAGGCTAAGCATTACGAATTTGATCTATTTCATCAGTTATATAATTCTCAGAAGAAAGATATCGAGCCATTTATTCCTTAAATTATGCACTCATTCGGCTAACCGAAATTAGCATTCACATCCTCTAAAACCTAATGTCATCTCATTCTCTAAAATCAACATTTGAAAAGAGTTTTAATAGAGACGACAATTTACGACGCTCTTCACTCATTAGAAAAGTATACAAACATCCTGCGCAAAGGACATCATTAGCAGTGGAAATATATCAGTCAACAAGCACGTACATTCGCAGCAGCTGTAATGAGTTCCATAGAAATGAAATAGCCATCAAGGCCCAGGTACCGCTCTACCGCAGCTCGCATCGTTGCGGAGAGGTGTCTAGCGATGCTAACGTGCTGCTCACCATAAATATGCCTCCCAAACAGGTTGAATTCCGTGAATGGGCCCACATTCATAAGCTTCTTAACGCTAGAAGTCACACGGCGTGTTTATACGTGTGTTATATGTGTGTGTGTGTGTGCTGAAGTTGCATCGTAGTGAGGACGCACCGAGCGACGACTACAATTTCCTGCAGGCTAGGCCCGGTTCACTTGACGTGTTACCTACGGGGAACGGAAGCGCAATTTATCGTTCAAAGAAGCTTTGCGTCTCATCCCGAGCGTAAGACCGGGGATGAGTTTAGATCGTGTGGCCTGGAGGCTCCTGTCTGAAAGGGTGTGTGAATATTATGGGCTTAAAATTATAGCTGCTTTGTGTTAGGTCCCTCCATGCGGGTAGAATGTTTTTGTGTGCGGGGTATACGTTTCTGGATGTCTGTGGACATGTTAATTGTTCTTTGAGAGCAAAACAGAACGTTGCATCAACCATTCGTAGAAGAAAAAAGATAAATTTCAACTCAATTTGTTTAATAATGCATTTTTAATGCTGTTTCTGAATCACTCCTGTGTTTTTTTTTTCGTATGTGTTCTTTCGACAATGTATGTGAATGGATCATACGATCCATCATACAATAAGAGCTATGTTTAAGCGTGTTTGAACCATGCGGTTAGATTGTTTGTCGGAACGCCTCATCAAATTGACGAATGAATCTATTGATGTATCTATCGTTGATTTGAAATTGCTTCACACATCGTGCAATTTGTTGTACATTTTGTAAGGAAGCACCTAAAACGTGTCGGAAACAACAGTACAACGGTAAGGCTCAAGCGTGGTTGCTATCATCAGCAGCATGCATAACGAAAGCTTAATAATGACGTTACGATTTGCGTCGAATGAAAGGCAATCAATCTACCGCCCTCATTTCAGGCTTCAATTATTTGCTGTGTTTTATTCAAAATTTAAACATTTGATTACTTGCCATTATAATTTTCTAAAAATCATCATTTTTGCGAACATTCCTTCGTGCAGTTGTTTTGCACTTTGCTTCATGGGTTAGATATTTTGCAAACGGTTATTTTAGTAATAGTTTTGAAATTGCATCACTCAATGAACAAGTTCAATAGAAAGATATGTGTATGTAAAACAACATAGAATAGGTTTTCTATTTATGATTTAAAATCATTTCCAAACGAATCAAACTTTGCTTCAATAAACAACATGAAACTTTAAACAAACAATACGCGTCAAATATTGTACGTCGGAGCGCAGTGCTTTAGGTCCATGGGAACAGGATACGTTCATTTTACTTTTCCATTACATTGCACGTTAATGGATCGTGTGGCCAAAAACACTTTTGATTTGAACACATATTGTTCAGAGGTGTAAACAATGTTTATATGTACCAACCAAGCGACTCTGTTCTCTTTTTGTTTACAATATCTTCTCGTTTTGGTTAAAATGAAATTTTATATTCCATTTACAAGAAAAGTCAAGTATTGTTCACTCCCTACACATTCTATTGTACTACAAATTCTAGCTAAATAAATATATACCAGATACGTAAGCAATCATTGCAACCCATGTTGAGCAAAACGTTCCGAAAACAGAAAGTCATGTATTCCCCGAATTCCCCAGTGTTCCGGTCCTGAACTGTAGATAAATGGTTCATTTTAAAATGATAGTACCGAGACAATGAACGAACGCCAAAAAAAGAATGACAATTTATTTGCACTGACATTTCTCTGAAATGTGGTGTGTGGACGGTGCCACGAATTGTGATGGGTCATTCATCAAGCAGGAATGGTTGAATGTTTGTTCAATGCACTCAATATAAAAACATTGTATTCCACTGTACCTATTGCTATGGTATGTTATGTAATCTGCAAACAAATGATTTTTATTAACCTCTTTTTACAGGAAGTAGTAGCCAAAAAACAATCTCTAATTCAACTAACAACCAGCAAACTCCAAAGTCAAATAGCACCACAACTAACGAAGTGAATAGCTCTCCAAAAGCAAACAAGCAAACGCTCCAATTGGTATGCAAAATTCAAACCGGAATGATTTGTGTCCCGGCTATTTGCAAAGTATATCTCATTCATCAACTGCGTTATTTCATTCACTTCTCTCGCCTAGCAACGGGACCGGGCAAAGGAAAACGCGAACACAGATAAGAGTGTCGATCTGTCGTCGGGCATGCGCATTCATGGTGTACTTTCATTAATAAACTGTAGTGTAGTGGAAACAGTGGGAGGAATGATTTTGAAGAGAGCTTTTTCCACCATTCTCAAGCTTTCCAGAGAACGAAACACATTTGCTAATTTATATACAATTTTGCAATACTGATTCCTATAACTCGTTAATCACTATTCAAAAATCAAGCGATCTTTAATTCCCTTCAACTAATAAAATAACACAAACATAAACGTAAAAACGTATACGGCGCAACGAACAGTTTTAATATGCAAAATGAATAAACTTTTTACAGCGCATTTTCATAGACGCTCTAAGCTAATTTTAAAAGTACGCACGAATGGCTCGAAAATCGTTCATCGGTTTTGCCAATTGCATCTCATTTTACGACTGTGTTAAAGGTAATCGTAAAAAAGGGCAACTTTTGCGACGGTTTATTTGCTCCTGCAGTAAGTGGGCGGTGTGTGAGTGGGTAAGTGAGTATCGGAACAGTCAAGCAAAGCTCTCAATCCCACACAAAAAAAAACGAGAAGAATGATTGCTCTTAACAGTATGTTACAACAATGTATTGAACCGTGAAGATGAGAGTAAACTGGAATATCGGAAATCAGTGAAACATTAATAACGAAAATTTATGTTCACACCTTCCATCACGCCACCACTCGGTCGACGTTCGCCCAACACGCTTACCCTATGTGGATAGCATGCGGATCAATGGGTCGATTGGTTAGGTGTTGTCAAGAAAAAAAACAACACGCTCGAACACACGGTAATTCCTTCTCCGTATTTATTTTCCGGTTTATGTCAACACCTGAAACGGGAAGTGCTGTGTTGTAGGAGCGCGAACGGTACCGGGGGGGCGGTGTGCGATATGCGAGCGTCGGGGATGAAAAATTGGAGTGGAAAATTATCATAAGCCAATACAAATGATGATTACACATATTTCAAAATGAAGTTTTCACCACCCTCAAACGGATGGTACCGGTGGAACCGGTTGCGCGTAGCAAGGATACACGCGGCAATGGTGCGGCCGGTAAAGATGAAAATTTACTCTGCCGCTAGAGCGTCGTAATTTATGCCCATTAAATTGCATGCCAACGGTTTAGCTGGTTCGGTGAGCTTCATTTTGTGTGTGTGTACTTTTTCTTCTACTCTTTTTTTTCTTGCTTTGTTTTTGCATACACCGAACGCTAATGTGATGATGACAGTACGGGGCGTACGGATACGCATTGTGTGCCCATGCAATAATGCCGTGCGACTAGGCTTCGACCGTGCGCCATTCATTATGCATTATGGTCGCTGATAGCACGAAACGAAACGAAGCATCGACCTTCGAATGGATGTCGTCAACAGGCTTTCATGTTGTTCATTAACGAACCTTGGTTCTTGGAATCGCCATGGAGCCGAAATAAGCGTGACGAGTGTGATATGCAGCGATGTACGTAACAAGGACATTTGAAATTCCTTCGGCACATAACAAGTGGTTTATGATTGATGGTGTTATGAGGAATTTTTGAACAAATAACAGTTTCAAATAAAGTACTAAGAATACGGAATATAGTTTTTAACTACTAGCATTTATAGGTCAAATAATTTAAAATATAATAAATAGTGAAAATGCTGCTTTTTGGCTCGTCATTAACTGGCATGTTAGAAAGGGGAGTCACATCAGTAGCTGATATAATTCTTAACTCAAAAATACTTATGATTCCTTGCTTTCTTAATGTTTTAATTTCTAAGTCGGAGATAATACAGTTTAAATCAATTTAAATCTGAAAACCATAATAGTACAAAAGATCTTCTTACGCAAGAAACTTCAATAACTTACTTAAGCATTGAAGAATACAACGACTTATTCGGATATAAAACGAAAAGTCATCAAAATATGTAACTTTGTATAAACTTGTAAAAGTAAGTTATAGTTTGTATAGAGTTATTTGATTCGTTTGAGTACAATTGAATAAAGTGGGATTCAACATTGATTGAATTTTTGCCATCCATTAGCTGTTGAGTGCAATTTTACTGATTTTAAAATGAGTTGTAATCTAATTTGCAAGAACAATGACAGTAATTGTGCGCTGCTAGACAGCAAACTACCAAAAGCGATAAATCTATAACACCGCCCCAGTTATTAAACAAATCATCAGATCGGACACATAAATCTAAGCAAATGACCTACTTGTTCGGGTTTCCCCAAGAGAGATTAATCAAATGATTATTTATCAAACATCCACACACCCTTCCGCTCGCTGCAGGCCAGTTCTATTGATATCTGCGATTAGTTTAAATTAGTAGTGGATGTAGTGAAAATCCTGTTTTCTTTCTTGCGATTCCACCAACGGCAGTTGTTTTCACGCTCGTCGTTTGATTTACCGTGCGTACATTGAACTACTGATTTTACATCACGCCTACCATGTACACTCGCCCCGTGCCTGTTGTGTGCAATCGTGTTGGCCACACAGATGACATTTGCAAATTAACACCACTGAGCAACGCTGCAGGCGAACAACCCGCCCCAGGCCGGAGGACAAAGTGCAGCACGGAATTTGCATTTGCAAATCCAAACACGTCCCCATCCCATAACCCTGTCCCCGTTAAGCTTGCGGTCGTACGCTCCATGCGCGCCAATTACGCGACAGTCAAAACCTAATCAGGAACGCAACCCCCGAATCGATCGAGGTCTCGCGGCCTCGTCCCGCGGTCGGCCGGACTTTCGCAGGAGGTCACGGTGCGCGAGAGCGCGCGTTGAATTTACCAAATTGATGTTTTTCATTAGGGGGCTCTTTTGTGACGAAGGCACGTGCCGCTTCGGTACGCGATGGTGGTGGATCACACTCACAGGAAACGGCGCGCAGAAGGCAGATGCAGGTTTGGATGAATGTGCTGCATTAAATGGGCGGAGGAAAAAGCAACAGAGTACCATCACCTCTCGGTATGGTAACATTTCATACACAGATTTGTATGAGGCGGGCGAAGCACAAAATCCCCACCCAACACGGCGCGTGTTAGCCGCAACCCTGGTCGCTGTCTTGCACAATCACAGCAGTGGTGGTGGTCCGAGCAGTGCAACGCAGCAGTACCGCGCTTGCACGCCAACCGAAAAGCCTTCGGTTTGCACGTAAACGGTGTCTTGGACGGCGGTCTTTATCGCAGCCAGTATGGGTATGGTAAGGTGAGCTTGAATTGGTTGCAAATTAATCACACACGCGTAATGGAGACACCGTTTAGCACGATGTGCAAATTTAAACGCTGCTGTACGGGTGGGGTGCGATGTATCGCTCATTAGTGATTACCACTGTCAGCTGGGGTTTTGTGTGGAGTGAGATTGCCACCGGATCGGAGTGGACGAGCAATAATTTAGTTTGTACGATTATTTACACATATTAAAATATTTGTCTTACAGAGGCGATACAAAGTGTAGTAATGTTTGATGCATAAATTTCAATATTTGCGCTGCGCTGGATATTAATGACGGCCTAACACGCAAATGTGTAAAGAAGAATATTAAATTGTAAGATTAGATTTAATTCTTGATTGAACAGGCGAATGAGGCCAAGAGGCTGAAAATGTCTTTAAAAAATGTAGATATGTTAGCCTGTATCCTTTGCTTTACACATTTGGAGACGTGTTTAAAGTGAGGTTACGTAGAAAATCTTGATTGTTTGCGTGTTCGCGTTACAATTTCTTCCATTAGTTAAGTCTCTTTTTGTAAATTCATCTTGACTGAATACTAAACTTTGGAATCCGACCTACATTTGCCATGAAGTTTTCCGAAAAATGTAACGTGAAAATCCAGCAAAAGATGCACAAGCTTATAAGAAATCAATTTCAGAACTCTGAAGTGGCTGGTATGTACCAATAACAATTCAGTAGTGTGTTCAAGATCAGTTCCACAGTCAGAATTTACCTGATAGTCATTGATTATGTTCAATATTGTTTACTAAACCGAAATAGATAATAGGTATAGTTCCTGTACTTGTATGCGCTTGCTACTACTTCCTGGTCCTAAAAAACCTTCTTCTTTTTCTATATGGCGTAACGTCCTGAGACATTTTCAGCACCACGCATGTAGATGGTCAGTCCTTGCTACGGGCAGACGGTCTATATGAGGATTGATCCCATGACGGGCATGTTATTGAGTCGTACGAGTCGATGACTGCATCACAAGAACTTCCTTAAACCTTGCCATCCTCTATAACTTAAAAAGTGCTGATACTATTCACCATCCTATGCTCAATTCTTAAATTTTGCATGTTTTATTTATTCAATATTAGTAATTTTACGATGGAATGAAGCTGGATATACTCCCAAGTCCAATAACTCGACAATTTTGCTTAACATGTGTAAAATATTTCATGTTTAACTTGGTAGACTAGGTATTACCGCTCATCAAGATGATGATTTGTCGAGATTTTAAAAGCCTAACTTGGGGCCTCGTTATTTGGCAACAGTTGACGAATATGCCAACAACTAATATGGAAAAGAAAATTTGCACCCCGCTTAAACATAAACAATTATGTTAAGGTTTGAGCTCAAACGTAAACTGTTCCTTGCACTTTTTTGAATCTGATGAGGTAAGTACACCAAATTTCAATCCGATTTGTACATAAATGGCAAAATCTGTATATAATCAATGGAAAATAGTCAATTTTAATTAATTTTTTTGAATTGGTTTATCCATTCGAGCCTAAATTTGTAGTAAATGAAGCAATTTCCGGCACTTTATTGCACATTGCGAATGAAATGTTACTAACAACATCACTTTCAAACATTAACTAGAAGAAGTAGTCATGGCCACACACATAATTTATACACTTTCTCCTTTTAATTGCAGAGCTTTTCACCATTTCCATTGCCTTTTTCACGTTGATGCCCAAACTCATAGCCAAGTCATAACTTTGCTATATTCACTAACGATTCACTTTCCCGTGCACACTCATTCACCTACCTGAACATCGCCCCGCTCGCTCTCTATCACAGCTTGGCTTAGATGGTTGTTCTTCGGCGTGACCGGCAGCTCCGTAGCTACCTCAGGCCGGTTGCGGGTCGTGAAGGGTAACGCTGCTGCGGCCTGCTGTCGCCGCCCGGCCGTTGGTGTGGTGCCGCTTCCGGTGGCCGGCGCAACACGGCCGGATCCACCGATCGGCGGCGGCGGCGGTGTGCCACCCGTGGTCGAGAAGCTGGGATTCGTGGCCCCACTGTTGAAGCTGTCGAGCGAAGCGGTCTGCGGCATGTAGCTCTGGTAGATCGTGTTGCTCCCGAACGGAGTCGTACTAATGCTGACCGGTCCATTGGAGAGCTGTGGTGCCCGGTGCGTCGTGTTGTACAGTGGTCGTTGCACTCGATTGAAGTGGTAAATGCTGTGGGCACGACGTGTGTATGCACGCGATGCAAGTAAGAAAGAATAGAGAGCAAAAAGATCAATTGAAATTGAATGTCCCAAGTACCAGGCGCATATTGGCTAAGCGGTTTTGATAGGTACATAAAAGGAGCGTGTGCGATCGAGATTGCAGATCGGACAGCTGATCGGCCGCTTACCTTGGCGAGTCAAACTCATTCCGATTGCTCTGATGACGTGACGATATCGATGACATTGCCCGGTCACCTCGGGCCGCTGCCATCATGTAGGTCCACATAGCGGCTCATTTCATCGGGTTTCGGGTCGGTGTGCAAGCGAACGGTTCTTATCGTCCCATGCACCGGTGCCTCGTTTCAGGGTGACGGCTCTCAATGGATGGATCTCGCTCAACACGACACTAGTGCAGACTATTTTCTAGCTGTGGCGCAACACCGTATGCCCTCTATGATCGACGCGTTGCTACTGGCGATGGGATGGCTTGGCGAGAAAACCTGCTACTCTTTTGTCAAGCAACGCCCGTATCGTTCACTTCCGACCTGCCTCAGCAGCACGAGACGAGGGAAATTCCAAGGCTCGATCTACATCTACCAAAGCGTCGGGGTGCGTATGTGGAAACCTTTCTTTGGGTCAAGGCTTTATGGGGTGGTTCAGTTGCTGTCGTCAATCGAAATGCGGGTCTCAATTGATCCAAACAAACCGCTCTGGGTGAGAGGAACGAATTCAGCAAACCGTGTCAATTTGTTGTCGTTGTACTTTTCGTGACTTCAATACAGGTGTGCTGGCTGCGTAAATAAAACGAGAGAAAATAGATACAGAAAACGCAAATGAAAACCCACTTTATTCAGAAGTTATCGGAACTGTAAATAAGAAAAGCAAATTTCATCATCAAATCTAAATACTGTCCTAAAGCAACCAGCCCAACCGAACGTGCCGATATCCGACGAAAATGGGATTAAACATAACTTGACGGTTGTGCGTGTAATGATCAGCACGTTCCATTGTGTCCCTAGCGTTGGCAAGATTTATTACAGCTAAAGCATATTTTGCCTTAAAATCCCTGTAAACTGTAGGAAAGTGAAATTGTAAATAAATCTTCACCGTCGGCAACGTTTTCATGCTCGGGCTAGTCCTGGAACGTCTGAGGGTTTTTTGCTCTCTTTTAGAAGTCGTGCAAACCAATGGTTCAATAATGGCCTCAAAAAAACACCTGCGTTAACGAGCTTCAAGCTCGCTGGAACACGTGTGTGGTCGTTGTGTCTGCGTTATTTTGAACTGCTTTATCATTTTGCTGAAGATTGCTCACGCTCATTATTAAACGACGGGCAGAACGCGATCCGTGTTGTGTTGAACGTGTTGAATCGTCTGGAAACACTTTTTGTTTGATGTGATAAGGAAACATGATGATGCTTAACACAGCAGTTTTGCTCGTCGAGTAAACCAAGGAACAGTTTTGATTTACTTTGAATTTACACAACAATCATACAAACAGTGTGTGTGTGTTTGTCTCAACAAAACCAATTAGTTATGTGTTTTATAAGTCTGCTATAATAAGTAGCGTAATATACGTCATGATTTTCACTTAGTAGTATATACATCAAATACAATATCTTTTAGAAATATTTTAGATTGAATATTAGAAATTACCAAAACAAAATCATAATTAAGGGAAATTTTAAAATATCACCACAATGCACGAAATACTTTCAGTACGCCTCTTATATAAAACCATTGTTTACTGTTATGATTGTACCGAGCTCAGTCACTTATTTACTACTGCTACGAATGGCTGATGCTCGTAAAACAAAAAGAGTGCCTTTTCTTTCCATTTAGCTTCGTCAAAGGGTTGAAGGGTGCAACCGTATTTGACGAGGTTGAATGTTGTTCTTTTTACATCAGCTCATAAAAACGAAGCTCGAATATTGAAGGTTCCGCAAAAGCTATTTTGGGTTATTCTTGTTTTTTATTTGTTTTTGCAGAGACGTTCTTTACGTATGTTTGCATAGATGTCTGTGGATTTTCAACAAGTGTTTTACAAAACAAAAAACATTTTGCTTTCCAAACAACATGAATATATTTCCATTGAAATGAAAGCAAATCAATGAAATATGTAAAAATATAAAAGAACCTAACTGCTTTATAATTTTGTTTCTGACAAATTGAAGCAGCTAACATCATTTCACGTTTGTGTTTATATTTGTTAATTGAAAAGGTTTTAAAAATAAAATGCAGTGGGTAATAAAATAACGTTCTCATTGTTTACAGCAACTACCTATTACCTCGGACAAAAGTACCATTCAATCATGAAAAACTTCTGGTCCGTTAACCGTCCGTTTGTCAGTTGGAAAGGAAAATTCAAGGAAACCGATCGTTCATTGTGTAAAATTTTCCCGAAAGCATACCATTAGCAGGCAAGTGGAAAGTTTCCTCGAAAACTATCACAAGTAATTTTATGGCCTTTCACATTATCCCAGGTCGTCACATTCGAGCGAATCCATTGCCACGGTGGTAAAGGCAGCAGGAACGGGATCCGTTGCACGAAAGTGCAGTCGAGTTAATAGGAAATGGCGTGCAGGCGAACGATCCTATGCTGCATAATCTCATCGTCCTCATCCGTGTGCCGTGTCCGCCGATTGGTAATGCACGGTGTGACGTAAAACTTTTCAAAGAAACAGGTGGTGGTAGTGGTGGTAGCGCTATTCTTCAACCTGTCAGCAGCAGCAATCCCTGACGAACTAGCGTAACCCACACCCTGAATGCAGTGTGTTTTGCTCCAACCATAATCGATGATCCATTCATTGGAAAGTTTTTATCACCCATTGGCTCTCACTCCTCCCCAGGAGCATCGGAGCGTTCTGGGCGGGTTGTGTTACTTCACACCGGTGTTGTAATTGTTTCCACTTCGTAGTATGAAAAATGGTTATCCTACTGCTCTCTCTCTCTCTCTCTCTCTCTCTCTCTCTCTCTCTCGCTCTCCCTCTTTCTGTATTTCTTGTTTGCCATTTCACTTTCAGATTATGTGAAACAGGACAAATGGGGAAGTTCCGCAGCGCGCTGCGTACTGTTGGTAAACTCATTAATGAAACCAATTCACCGTTTTGTACGCCTGAACGATACTCATTAACCTGTTTATTTGAAATTGAATCAAATTAGTTCGACTCCGCTTTACCATGCGTTAAAAGCAATGGAGAGCAACGGTTGCAGATATGGGGGTGGTTTGAAACCAAAAAATCGTTTAACTCACAAACGATTAGCATAAAACAATAGACTTTCGGGCTTGATGCAAGGTGTTCAATACAATTTCTTTTTTGAACAAGATGAATAAACAAGGCTTTAACGGGCGTTTAATTTCCATTCGGGTGAGTTACAGCAAACTCACTCAAACTACCGTAAAAATCTTAGATTGGAAAAGTATACAAAATGAAGAGTTTTGTTAAAACAAAACCTGATTTAACGGGTTTTTCTCCTTGAAACATGAGAGAGAACAAACACAACACATTTGGATTAATACATTAAGTTAGGCTCAAAGCAAATTTGAGATACTACAAACTCATGCTAAATTTCCGCTGCAAGTGTCATAATAAACATTTGTAAGTAGTAAACAATTTAAACTCTCTTGCGGATTTTTCGTTTTCAATTTTTTGGTTGGTTTATGGGAAATCTCTCCAAATCGTAGTACCTCCATATTCCTCGTAAGACGCCACCCTGCCCGTCGTAATTGCCATATAATATAAAATTGTTTTTCAACTATCATTCCGAATGTAATAAAATATTGTACGTATGCACCCTTAAACGCAGAACCGTGAAACTTTAAGCTGAAAATAATAGCTCCCTCCCTTTTTTTTGAGATATTTTTTTCTCCCCCGTCACTGGTGACCAATTAACCTAGTTCCGAGATGCGTGAGTAAAACCTAGTTTTTTACAATCGTGCACAAAAACACATCCCGTGTCATAAAGTTTTGTTCGCCTGCGATTTTTTTGTCACTTCCTGTCAAAACTAAACCATCCATCATGCGTCGCTTAACGACCTGCAGCAATTCAATTGTGAAATATGTCGCGCAGCTCGCAAACTATCTCCAAACGGACGGCAAATCCAATTCCGGACCATTTGCTCCGCGCCATCGACCGTGAGCATAAAACTTTCGCTCTTGCAGTTTTTTTTGTTTGCCTCTTCCGTGGTATGTTCTTTATCAAACATAATTAATCGCCATTGTCGCCCGTTATCTGGCGGATATCCTCGTCGAAATGGAATGTTGCCAACCGAGCGTCGCAGGTCCTGTGCGCATAAAAACGCGCACACGAAGGAAGATTAAAAAAATATTACCCCAAAAGTGGGTTACAATCGGTGAATTGAGACCAACCAAAGCGCAGACAAATACAGAGGCAAAAAATGCCCACACGGCTCACAGGCTCACGTACCGGGGGAAAAATGGTTTTTCGCTTTTGCTTTTTCGCTCGCTTTTGTTTTGCACTATTTACTACGGCGAACATGACTTACCGTTCCGGGATGTAATGGTTTTCCTTCAGTGCGGTATGATATTTCTTTCCCACTTACTATTGCAAGAAATGGCGTTTTTTTTACCTCATCGGACTTTATTGGAATACAGTTGTGGAATAGAAGAAAACCCCAAACAACAACAACGACAAAATGAAGAAAAAGTGAAGGTACCTCGGAAAGGGATTGATTTCGTTCGATTTCAGGAAGGAACGGTTCGCTTCGTTTTCATCCCATCCCCGGGGCAACAAATAAAGGATCATCGTCCCACAGGACGTCCTCTTAGGTTTCAGGTGCTCGATCGAACAATGAGAGTGGGGCAAATAATAAAGAAAGAATATTATACCATCATTTTACCACCCCTCCCATGCAACCCCATGAGCAGCCGGAACGGTCAGTTGGTCAGTTGACCCACGGTCTTTATCTTTGACACAGGGGGCGTATCGAAGGGCCTGCCGTTCACTGCTTTAGCAAACAGAATGTTGCCTCGGTTTGTATTGTTGTTGCTGCGTAGCAATAACAGGGCAAAAAGGCACACACACAGACACAGACAAAAAGTCGGCTTTCACCAGTGTAGAGCTCTATGCAAACCAGCAACAATAGCCAGCAAGCCAGCTTTGCCTTTTCAAACACTGCTCTGCGGCTTCGGCAAGGCTTTGCGAGGCGAATTACGGCGAAAAATAGAGGGCTACGGCCCACAAAAGCATAATAAGAAATGTCAACAGTGGCCAGGGCCGAACATTTTCTACATGTTTCCATTCGCAGGCGGACTACGGCCACGGTACTACCATCGACTCGTGCCGGTGAGTGTTGCGGTTGGGGCGATGTTTTAAAAGGCGTTTTCTTTGCGAAAGAAATGAAAATACACTCAAAAAATATACGCACACCAGGCCAGACTGGTGTTTAACGTTTTATTGTTTATTTTTGCCTTCCGCGAATGTTTGCTGGAGGCTACGTGCGAATGAACGTGGTTGCATAAAACAGTTCTGTATTAGATTAAAGATTAAAATTTAAACCACTTGCAAATGCCTTGTTTATCTGCCAAGATTGAATTAAAAATTACAAACATGTACATAGATTCAAACCAGCCTAATTTTAATGTTAATTTCATTCGAAGGAATGAAAAGTAATCAAAATTAGCGTCAGAAAATAGTACATACAAATGTTTCAACACATCTCAAATTTGTTCACAACGCATTCGAACGCTTTTCCCAGTACGCTCGCGTAGAGGATAAACTGTGACGGATGGTTCGGTGTGTACTCGTGCCGATTAGATCCCTTGTTGACCGTTTGCCGAGCAGTGAATCGCTGTAGGTGTAGATTATTTTTCACGGCCACTTCATCACCAGCGCACCATTTTTTGCCTGGAACATCCCTTATCGCCAGCGCACTGAGCATTTCAGTGGCGGAAACATGTGTCTACCGTATCTAACAATCTGCACCGTAGCAAGGCACTGCGTAGCGTATTGGTCCCTCGTGTGTGTGAGCTATCCATACACGTGTGTGCCACCCTTTACGGTAAAGCACAGACAGACACGGTGGATCAATTCATTTCCGATCGGATGTTTGCCCGATAGTCGGCCTGCGGATGCAGCCAAGCGCCCGGAAATCGGGTAACGAATCATACAGCGATATACCGGAGGGAAGGATTGCGTTGTGGGTCAAATTAAAAGGAAGCTGTTTCGAGCGCTACCTTTCCCGGTAGTGCGGTACATTGAGCATAGCCCGGGACTGAGACGGATTGATTGAGCTCAATAGCATGCATCATCATATCGATACGTTTTTATTGATCGGACGATGCACGAGACACGTTCCCGGGATTGAGTTGTACATCTGTCGAGGTAACAGTGTTCGCAAGATTGGTACGCAAAATTGCGCACTATGAATGGTTGCATAGGTATTAACATGATTGTATTATGAATGTTAAAGCAATAGCAATTTTTGGTGAAATAGAGCAAAAAAATTTAACCAAATAAGTTTAATATATGTTTTTGAAATGTTTTTTTTTCCAGAGTTTTTTGGACTATTTGTATTGAATTTCAACGGAATATATCAATAAATCGTGGAAGTTTTTCAAAAATATACGATAAACGGTGAATAAATCCTGAGACAAAGCAACAAAATTACAGAAAACAATAAACCAAATCATGGCAAAATCAATAAAAAGAGTTACTTGCGTTTTAAATCATCATTTCCAGCCGTGTTTGGAGTCACGAGATGATATACTTGTCAAACTGTACATTTTTGATTGAAATAATAATAATAATAATAATAATAATAATAATAATAATAATAATAATAATAATAATAATAATAATAATAATAATAATAATAATAATAATAATAATAATAATATAATAATAATAATAATAATAATAATAATAATAATAATAATAATAATAATAATAATAATAATAATAATAATAATAATAATAATAATAATAATAATAATAATAATAATAATAATAATAATAATAAAAATAGTAATAATATTATTAATCAAGAGACGATCCAAGCAATATAAAAATAAATATATTTTAAATTTGCATAGTTTCTGATTTGATTTTAATCACTAGCTCCTGCATAGGTTGGACGTACAACTAAATATATTTAAAAATGGCTGCCACATATACAACATGCAGGATTATGAAATACAACATTTCACATTTTCATATCATTTCACAATATTTATCAATCAATTGCTGGCGCACACAAATGAGTGAAAAGTTAACTCATTTCCTTTGACCAACAAGCAATCAGCCACCTTTCAAAAAGCCGTTTCTTCAACTGCGTAATCGATTCGGTAATATACATTGCAAATTAATTAAAATGTTCAATCCCACACCTTGCAGCAGCGTCTGCATAACCTTCCCAGTCTACATTTTACTGCTTCAATAACATCGTTTCTCCATTTGATTTCGCACAAGCAATTATCCGCAGCAGCCTCTGCAGCCCGAACCCCCGCCCGCACCAGCCCGTACCGATTGACCGACGTACCGATTAATATCCGATTCGTGCACATCTTGGGAGAAAATCGTTCAAATTTGCATTCACACCCGCCCGCATGCTGAGTTCGGCCGGCACAGCAGACGGTGTGATTTTGTTGTGTCCCTGGCCGGATAATCTGCTCACGATCTCTCCCAAAACTCCCTCCCGCTCCATTCCCGCTCACCTTTGCTTTGCGTATAATCTAACCGAGATGCGAGATTACAGGCCAATGGTATTGTGCGGGAAAGCCTGGCCGATGTTATGGCATCATTAAGCGATGTAAACCACCACCGCCAGCAGCTACCAGTCACCTGCAGGCCCTTCAGGCACAGCGGGACACAGGATCATGGTTCTCGGAAGCACCCGTCGCACCACCGGACCACCCCAAAGTGTTGTGTGCTGTGCTGAGTGAGTTACCACGAAGCATGCTTTTCATTCCACGCCAAAAGGACCACCACCAGCCCATGAACCTCTGCCTGGCAATGCTTACCGCACCTGCTTCGAAAAGTGATTGAGGAATAATTTTGTCATAACTTTAACGGATGAGTGATTTATGTTAAGCAACATGCACCGATTTCAGGGTTGACTGAGGCTATCTGGAGCATCCCGTAGCCGGGGCGAGTAGGGTGCGGGTGCTGTTACGATTCACCGCGGAGTGGAGCGGTTTATTGCTTTTAGCACCACCTTAAGGGTAACCGCTCACGCCCCGGGTGTGGCGTAACGGGCAGAAAAAGCTACCTTCATCATCACCAAATCACGCAACGTGGTATGATTTTTAACCACACTTTATTCTCGGGCCGGGTTTCGGGCATGCACGCAGTGCCGCTGTGTCTGCGCGAATGCCAACCGATCCGATGGACAATCTTTACCAAGTGTTTCCCTTCGGAAAGGTAGAAGAGGACGTTACGGATGATTTGAAGGTAATCAAAATGTTTTATTGAATTTTCCACACCCACAATCCCGCTATCGATTTGTATCATACCCAACGATCAGCGCAAACCATGAAGAAGAACAACTGCCAGAGGAGCAGCACATACTGGGCGCCTCCATGTCCTTTTGGCGGGTGAACCACCAGGCGTCTGCATGTGCTGCTGTTTGTAAAAAGGTTTCGCTGCTGCTGAAATGTTGGGCCTTTTGGTATGAAAATTTAATGTACCCTGTTGCTGGATTGCGCCCGGCAAGTTCAGCGTACGCTCGCCCGTCCTTGATTTTCTTTCAAAAGTAAAAGACGATGGTCTCGGCAATAAATCCAGTAGCCCGGGGCAACGGAGCCAATCAGCAAGTATCGATTTGAATTTGCTTTTTTCGAATCAAAACAGACATGTAGAAAAGCATACACACACATCCATACAAATACAAAAAGCACAGTCTATTTTCAAGGATGCCTTTGATTGCACTGCTACCACGATGGTAAGTTTAATTTGCCGCTCCCCTGTTTTCCTGCTTGCGTCGTGTTTCCTATTTCCACTTCACTCGGTGTTTACAGCAGCTTCGTCGGTCCTGCTGAAGCACTGATCGATTTTATCCTTCGGTTAATATTAGCAACCGTACAGCGTATGCACAAAAAGGGACCGCGTTCGACGCTGGCAGTGGCCCGCGGGAGATGAGCAGCTAGTGAACCGGTACCGGCAGGGGCGAGGAAACACATACATACACATGCGCGCACGATAAAACCCGTACCCGTTCAACCACACGACCACGATTGGGTGTTGGTTTTATGGGAAAATTATTCAAATAACAGCTGAACGCTGATCTCGGCTCGGAGGCAAAGGTTACATTCAGCATGATAGCGCCAATGGTCGACTGAACGGGCAGCGATGCTGTTCTGTGGCCAGCACAATTGTTTAAAAAGTGAGCAAAAATAATTTGAGATGAAACTACAGTTCAACGCACCACTTGGTGCTATGCAAACAATCAGTCGAACTTGTAGTTTGGCGTATTTGTGTAGCAGCATTTTGCAATTTAATTGTTTTCTTTAGTCACTCTCTGCAGCGAGGAAGAATCATTCGCAGAAGTGCAAACATATTTTGGTTGGCTGCACAATGTAGGGCATTCGCTGTTTGTAAAGGAGATGAAGTTGATCATTACAGTGCTTGTTATGTTTCCCAGGGATCTGTGCTACATCGTAGTTTGTGCATGGTTGTTATTATGGCAGACGCTGTAGCTTGCAAAAACCATCTTTTCAGTACAAAACCTTTTCACTGAATGAACACAAAATCTACTATCGTTTCATAAATCCTTTTCCAAAACCACTCGCCCACCCGTGGCGTGAAATTAGAGTACCTATTTGTACGCAACACAACACGGCACCTACGCACGTGCTGTGAGAGTGCAGCAGCAGCAACACATCATCGAGGAGCCGAAGCAGGGTGATGGCTCTGCAGGATCGATATTTGATACAGCGGACCAGCTTTATTAATGCGTTTTCGCCACAGGTGACCATTCATCCCCTAGCACACCTACCTGCCTCGTGCCTCCTCACTTCTCCGCCATGTGGTTAACGTATGGTAACGAAAATTTTACGTTTGTAGCGACATAATTCATTTGCATGCAAATGAGGTTCGGTGAACGACGACCAAACGACGGGCAGAAAATAAGTGCCCCGTAATTGTGTTACTGTGGGAAAATTTAGGATTAATAGTGTTCCAAGGGTGTCATTGCTTTATGTTGGTTGCACTTCTTTTTTTTGTGTAGCAGAAGAATGATAATAGGGATGTTTTGTTTCGCGTTCGCGGAGAGCTTAATTGACGAGCTTGTTTATAATACCTAATGACGAACGATGGCTCATTGCATTTTCTTACATAAGCTCATTAGCGGTTGTGTTGGAACTCCGTGCATTATCGAAAAAAACACCATTTTCAGCCACCTAGTAGGGATGTATAGCCACGAGCACCTACGACCTTCAAAAGGCATCTACCACGGCTCCAAAGATCTATTATATCAATGCATAATAGCACTCTAACCAGCATAGCCTATATATCAACGTTAGTTTCTTCTTCTTCTTCTTCTTCTTTGGCACAACAACCGCTGTCGGTCAAGGCCTGCCAGTACCCACTAGTGAAGTGAGCTTGGCTTTCAGTGACTTATTGTTACCATAGCAGGATAGTAAGTCCTACGTATGGGGCACGGTCTATTCGGGACTTGAACCCATGACGGGCATGTTGTTACGTCGTACGAGTTGACGGCTGTACCACCAGACCGGCCCCAACGTTCGCTCAACGTTAGTTTATATAATCTTAAAATGATTCTTCGAGGCACATACGAACGACCAGAAGCCTTAAGTTATTTATATATTTATTTGTTCATTAATTATTAATTGATTAATTTATTGAGTTTTTACTCGTTTGTAATAAAAATTTGTTTGTAATTTGTTCATATTATGTTTTCTATTATGTAAGTGTCAGTTGTGTCCAATCCTAGCCAGTGGATATTAAACTAAATAATATATAATAATAATAATAATAATAATAATAATAATATAATAATAATAATAATAATAATAATAATATAATAATAATAATAATAATAATAATAATAATAATACTAATAATAATAATAATAATAATAATATAAATAAATAATAATAAATAGAATGAAAATAATAATAATAATAATTAAAATAATAAAAATAATAAGATAATAGTCATAATAATAATAATATTCATAAAAAAAAAGAATAGTATAATAAAATTATAATAATTTAATAATAAAATAATAATAATAATAGAAATAATAATAATAATAATAATAATAATAATAATAATAATAATAATAATAAAATAATAATAATATATAATAATAATAATAATAATAGTAATAATAATAATAATAATAATATCAATAAAAATAAGAAGAATGGTAATAAGTAAAATAATAAAAAATAATAATAATATAATAATAATAATAATAATAATAATAATAATAATATTATTATTATTATTATTATAATAATTATAATAATTAATAATAATAATAATAATACTAAATAAAATAAAAACTAAAATACACTAAAATCTCGTTTGTTTTTGGAACATCTTGAAGCAACAACTGAAAATTTCGTCTAAAGTATCAACTAAATATGACTGCAGCAATCTGCAAAGCTCTTCCTATCAGGAACTTCTCTGACCTAACCCACACGTACAACTCGCCAGACTTGTCAGTCAGAAAAATTCGCCTCTCCCGGGCGAAAAACACTGCAACGGACAGTGTGCAACATTCTGCATCGGATTAGCTGCAACCAACAAAAAAAAATCGGTGACACATCTGGAACGATCCAGTTCCCTATTATTGCGTGTGCGTGGGCTAGACGAATGACAACGCGTGTGCACTTGTGAGAGTGACACTCCAGGCTCGATGCTCGGCAATGGAAACCAATACCGCAATGGTTGCGCGAGCTGTGGTGTCACCCACAGTTGAGATTGCGCTGCGAACCGAACGAGCTGGTGAAAGTGCATTGGAGAGTAAAAAAAATGAGGAAGAGGAGAAGGGGAAGACGAAGCTGGTTGTCTTCCCACGCTTGGCATTGCAGTAAAATGTCAGGCAATCTGTGAGCATGTTTTCAAGCCTTTTCCACTCTGCAATTCAAGCACACTGGAGCGGAGATCGATCAACATTTTCGTGGAAAATGTCTTCCCGCATGGGGTTTGGGTGATGATGAATGGATATGCTGATGAGGATATTATTGACAGTGAAGTTGACTTGCTCATGGTGCATTACAAATGCAAGAAGCATTCATGGCTTTTTGAGCCTTAGTATTAAAATAAAAAAATCGAATCAAAAACGTAACTTTGTTCCAGCTCGCTTATTTAAAATGATTTTTGTTGTTTATTCTATATACAATGTCATTGACCCGATTTGCTGCGATTTGTCCTCCTTTCATGATTTTAAATCTACGGAAAACATTTCTTACCTGCTTGCTCATTGCAACCTCATGAATGTTTCAACAGTTAGCGTCAATTCCTTTTAACGGTATACATTTTCTCAGAAAATGTCAATCATACTTATCACTGGTAAAACTTGCATTATCTTTTCAGCAAGGAAAACCTCATATATAAGGCGAAAGAAAAAGGCATCTCAAGCCAGCAACTGCCCCCCCAATCAGCACTGCCTGTCGCCCGAAACCTTCACCCCGAACGAATGGCAACAACAAATCAAAAAGCCATAGTAAAAGCGCAAACATATTCATGCAAATGGTTCGTCCGCACGTTGTATCAGTTTCCTTACCGTCCCGGCAGCGAAAAGCGCATCGTTTAATGAATTAAACATCAGTATGCAAAGCACCCGTTCGCATAGCGAGATGAATACTACGCCAAACGGAGCAACGCGGAGCGGTGGTGTGGAACGGCGGAAAGTGCTGAAGTGCGGTGCCTAACAAAGGAAACCCCTCCGCCACTTTTCCGCGCCCATAGCACGACAGACAGCTGGGTTGGGTTGGGCTGGCCTAGGCAAACAGGCTTATAAGAAACAGGCACCAAAGACGGTGGCACGTGTTTGTGACGCTGCCGCGCGCGCAAACACGGATCGAATGTCGTGCAATTTGTTACCACGCGGGAAAAGGATACGGGACGCGCCAATGCTCCGTATCCCGGACGCGCATCGTGCAGTGCATTTTCTGCTGTGGCGATGCTTAGCATCGTGTGGGGACATACAACGACGCCATTGGGTTCTTGTGTGCGTGTGTGTGTGTGTGTGCATCGCGCACTGTTACTTGGGGCAACGCTGAGCGGATGAAGGGCTTTTTTTCGCCCAGCAGCAGCAGCGTGATGTGTTGTAAAAGATGCAGCGTCATGCTGCCGCGAAAAGTGGCATTCGAACAATAAAAAAATAGAGTGGACCAGTGGAAATAAGCAGCCTTAATAAAAATAAAAATTCTAGAAAAAAATTATGAAATTAAAACGGGGGAATTTGCTTAGAGTTTTTGGTAAACGACTGCAATTCATTTATTTGCTGCAAAAAGGAATTTCGGTAACCTCAAATTTCAGGCATTTTTATTTATTTTTCATTAGCTAATGTTTTTCGATTAAAACTTAAAATATGAAAAGCAACCTGAATTGATATCTGTTAAGTGTTCAACGTTGAACATTTAATATTTTCATACCAAAAATTTCCTATTCTTCACTTCAGACGAAAAATCAACTCAACTGGCACTGAAAGTTCATCGTGAGAGTGCGTTTTTCTACCACACAAACCAAAAATATACCGTTCACCGCAAATATCGAGTGAATTACCAGCCTAGCCTGGTGAAAAAGCCTTGTTACGCTTTTATAACCAGTCTATTAAAAGTATCCTACCGCTACCGACCGCAACAAACAATGGCGCTGCCAAGTGGCGATTAATTTTGTTCATCAACTTCGGGGACCGCCATTTCGCGTCCCGCCGAAAGCTAATCCCAACTCAAAAGCTGTAATCAACCGGCTTGCGCCTCCCCGGTGCGGTGGTAGTTCCACTCACTCGCTCGTCAAAACATGCCGCCGACGTCACGGCGTCGCAATGAGTTTCGCACTGCATCTACGACATCCGCGGATTAAGCGCGTGGTTGAAAGTACACAATGGATGCTGGAAATGGTTGTGACAATCAAAAAAAAAAGCCAAGCAAGCGAGAGGAAACAAAATATAACACAAGTCGAAACAATAACCCCGCCACCCATACACACGTTCTTTGGGGGTTTTGCCTTCGTCAGCAATGGAAATGACACGCGCTCTTGAGGCGAAGGACAAGTGAGCGAATGAGGTCATCTTAATTTGTGCTGGCGGCATCAAATCCACTTTGTGTGGAGTCTGCGGGCTGGAAAGTAGGGTTCTTGTTTTTGTATCTTTTTTTATGCAAGGAATCAAGGAATTGCTGGCAGGAGTTTGCATCGAACTTAGTATCTTGCTTCGAGTGTGACAGCTGAGCGGCAGCACCACACACATTCGGGTTGAAGCAGAAGTCCTCACAAGAAGGCTTCAAACAAAACAGAGGGGCAGATCAGCGGCGTTAGTGCCGTGGTGCCGTGGCAACGCACAAAAGTCAAGATGAGTAGCGCCCGGGCCCAAGCACGTAACAGCAGTATGTTTATGTATTTCAGCTCAAGCTCAAGCTTCAGCGAACGGCACCCGAACGCTTCTGCCTGAAGGACTTCAGAAAACGTCAAGATGCACATAGAAAGCGGGAAGAAGCGGGGAAGAGAAAGCGACGCTGAGAAGCGACGAACGGAATCAAGTAAACTGCAGCAAGTGCAGTCAAGAGTCACCGTGTGGCAGGATGCTGCCGTGCCGGGGGTGCTTGTGGGTTCAAGGATCGAAATGCTTTGTAAACATGCAATTCTCGGATCGTTGAAGGTGGAGTGCTTCCTGGGCTTGCACGACGGCCTGTTTCGCTTTTCGCCTGGTTACACTTATTCACGTTTTCCCCCATCCTGCAGAAAGCCCTTATCGTGCTCACCCTTTACCGAACCCTAGCCGTCAATCGCTGGACAGTGCCAGAGAACGGGGTAGATACTTTAATATCCTTTACCAAGCACTCTTACTACTTACTGATTCTGAACAGCGTGTGCAGCGAGTGAGGCAACGAAAGTACGGAAAGTGTTTTTAAAATCCCACACAAAAAGCCATTCAATGCACTCAATGAAACGTTGAAATTGTTTGCTGCGGCGTGTCCAGTTCAATAGTTTGGTTGGTAGAGGATACACCAGCAGCACATTATTTACACGTGCAGCAATTCTGCCTGGTTCAGACGTTCCTAAAACATGCAGTTAAAATAGTTTAAAGTGACGATAAAAACAAGCAGAAAGCAATGTTTCTTTTTTATGTTAGTAGCACAAAAAGAAATCACTTTCCTGAAGCACTAACAACTCCTTTTTCCCACCGAAACCGCCGGAAAACAAATCTCCCAGCACTGAAACACTGCTGCCAACTTCTCTAAGGAAAGGCTCCACCTTCTCCTTGCCGGTGTTGCGTAAAGCTTCAATCTTCAAGTCAAAGTTTTATTTTTGGCAACAAGCATCGGAGCACCGGCAGCCCCAAGAGAACAACTTTTGCTCACGTAACACGCTCGACTAACTCCCATGAATGAAAGGATGGTGCAAATAAGTGAAAAAAAATCGCACACACACACACACACACCGGTAAGCACGAAAATTTGGTCGCACGAGCAACAACAAAAGAATTGCTGGCCGGCACAATTGCATCGGCTTTTTGGAGTGTGCAAAGGGAAAAGGAGATGAAAGTAAAAAAAAAAACCAAACCCATAACACAACGAGAGGGTGGAAAAGCGAGCTAGGGGCAAGCTTTATAAAGATTCAGCACAAATAACTGGCAAGCTCGGGTGTGGGAACAACTTGCATAAGAAGCCGCTAAGGATAACGACGCAGCTCGAGAATGGGACCTCCCAATTCGGGTCGTTGATTTTGAGCCCCGCGGCTGTTTTTTTCTGTTTCCCCATCGCTCGCCAGTCCTTTTCCGATCTTCAAAAACGTACAATCGCGTAAGACTGTTCCCTCAAGATGCGTATGTCTGTGTGTGTGTGTGTGCTAGCCCTTCCAAAAGATATTACCACGTGGTGTGGCTGTGTTAGCTGTACAAGATGGAACGCGCACTTTCCCGGACCCGGATTTGTAAGTACGGGGCTTTTGTTTTGACACCGACGCTCCGAAACACTGCTTCAAATACACTGCCCGTGTCAGATGAGGCAAGAAGGCAACCAAAACGAGGCAAAACAGCCCCAAACAAACGGTGGTTGTGCTCCCATTTTGCAACAGATAAGAGAGATGGTGATAACCGTACCGCATAAGGCTCGTTAGGTTACGCACTCGGTGGTGTGTGGGCCACATGTGCGTCGTCGTGTGGCACTGCTTAGTGTTTTATTCATGAGTTCATTTCAAAGGTGATGTTTGATCAGTTTTGCTTTGGTGTTGCTTCATCTGCGGACGATAGCAGCGCTGGTTGGTAAATGTCACAACGGTTTCTTTTTGTTTTAAAATCTTATTAATTTCGAGTGTTAGTGCGTGGGGACATGTAACGCTATTGTCATCTAAAAAATACCGTCAATTATCGGACAACGTGTGATTGAGTTAACCACATTAAAGCATCCCTTGTGCTATTGCTTTAAGGACAAAAATTCATGAAGTAATGTTACTAATTTACATAATTCTAAACGTATAAAATGCGAACCAAAAAAGACCCAGATAAACGAAACTCTACAAAAGCACCTTCATACCATTCAAGAACATACGGAAAACGCGAGAAAAAGCCTCACTTAAAAGAGCAATTAATCTCATTAGTGCAGTCTTAACGGCGGCGTGCGTACGAATGTACCATCTGCTTTATAATTACTTCGTCGCACCTGATTTCCGTTCCCCATTCGCAAGACGTCGCAGCCGGGAAGACGACGTTGCTAAACGCGTGAACGGTTGATATTAATTAATGAAACGCACCGTGGATTTTTTTTCCTCTTTAGCGCACCGCACACACAGTTTACCGGAGTACATTTGGCAGAAAAGGGAGAAAACAAAAAAACAAAACCCATCGTAAGTGTGACTCCCGGTGGTCGGGAGGGATGAAGCTTTGGCCTGGTTTTGTTAGATTTTTGAACGCAAGCGAGCGTGTACAAAATTAACTTTCCCGGAAGTGATGGGGGGTGATTTTTTGATTTTCCCTTATCTTAAATTATGCTCATTACTGCAATCGCGAATGACAATGCTTTCCATGCGCACTAATTAGCATTTAAATGGGAGTGTTGTTTTTTTTCCTTCCTCCC
>NW_024428388.1:0-30286 GCF_017562075.2 Anopheles merus | reverse complement strand
TTTCCCTCCCTCCTATCCTACCTTACCCTCCTCCCTTCCCTCCTTGCACTTCTTCCCTCTTTCCCTCCTTTCGCTCCTTTCCCTCCCGGCTTTCACTACTTTTCCTCCCTCCTTGCCCTCCTTTCCCTCCCTTCTTTCCCTCCTTTCCCCCATACTTTGCCTTGTTCCTTTCCCTCCTTTTCATCCTTCCCCTCCCTTCTTCCCCATCCTTACCCTCCCTTCTTTCCCACCTTGCCCACCCTCCTTGCTCTCCTTCTCTCCCTCCCTTCTCTCCTTCCCTTTCCTCCTTCTCTCCTTCCCTTCCATCCTTTCCCTCCTTCCCTTCCTTTTTCACCTCGTTTCCCCCCTTCCCTTCTCTCCTTTCCCTTCCTCCTTTCTCACCCTCTTTTCCCTCCTTTCCCTCCAACTCTTCCCTTCTTTCCCTGCTTCCCTTACCTCTTTTCTATCCCTCCTTTTCCTCCTTTTCCTCATGGTCTTCATTTCCTTCCCTCCTTTCCCTCCTTTCCTTCCCTCCCTTCTCTCCTTTCCCTCCTTCCCTCCCTCCTTTCCTTCCCTTATTTCCCTCCTTTCCCTCCTTTCCATCCATCCCTTCCCTCCTTTCCTTCCATCCCTTCCCTCCTTTTCCTTCATCCCTTTCCTCCTTCCCTTCCCTTGTTTGATTTCAGCAGGTCCCTGTATGACAGTTTAAGAGCATCGCGTTTATAACACCCGACAGATCGACCTGAATAATAATCTGTGGATAATATTCAATTTCATCAGTCCACTAATTTAAAGCATTTGTTTTACTGAATGTGTTTTACGGCATATACATTCCAATTGAGTTTAGACTAGCAGCATACTTTTTTGAAAAGTCGCAATCGATTCTTGACTAGCATCCTCCATTTTTAATACGAGCAATGGATTATTGACTAGGAGCAATTGATTTCAGCAGACCGGTTGCTGGCGTCGAGTGACCAGATTGTTTTTAGAGGTTACCCCGGTACCAAAATCCATGCGATTTTTCTCTAACGGGTTGATTAAATGGCACCCATTTAGACGACCCGATAGAAGCACTTTTCAGGCTCAACGGATTGAGCGAGATACACCGTCGCGGCGACACGATACATATTGCATACATGTGTACTACATTTCAAGATCCCCCCTCGCTTTTTTCGGATAGCAATGAGTTCAAACACACTTACGAATACGTTGTTAATTTTTTTTTATTTTCCACTTTCTTTTTCTGCACCCGCGGGAGAGTGCGAAACGACAAAGAAAAGAAAACACACACACACACACCTCCTCCTCCCCATGATGTTTTTCGCAAGGGGATCTCGTAGGAGAACGCGAACGCAAAAACACACACACAAAGCCACGCACGCAGGCAAGCACACAAACACACACCCCACTCTTCTCCCCTCGTGTTTTCGCAAGGTGATCCCATAGGACAGCTGTATAAAACTTTTTCATCAGAGGGCCGCCGAAGTACAAATTTTCAGTGATTCGCGGGCCGCAAAGTTGAGAATGGAAAATATACCCCAATATTTATGTAAAATACTTTTTTTTTATTTTTATTGTTAATCAAATTGACTTTTTGTACTCCTCGCTTCTTATCTGGAATGGTTTGTTATGTACAAATTCACGATGTTATTTTTATATGTGCTCTTTTTTATACTACAAAAAACGTTTAATGTACTTTCAGTATTATTATTAAAATAGGATATTTTTTATTACTCGCGTTTTCTTACGGTAGTTCTGCTAGAAAATATCTGTCAAACAATCATTTTCACTGAAGTAGGGGAAGTCTAGCAGTCTGTGGCGAATCTTTTTCAAGCAATTCGAGCTATCCATCGCTGGATGAATAACAAAAATATTTTCTTGTGTAAACAGCTTTATTTTTCACAATTGTTGCTTTTATCGTACACGAGGGCTTTCTATCGTTTTTTTTGTGTCGTAGGAGGTGCCGTTCTGTTCGCTGTAATTCCTATTTTATTGCAGTTCTTGTAGATTAGATTATTGCACCCGAGATAAGTATAAGTAACCTAATTTTAAACTATTTACACTTGCAATTTGTTGACGGATCCAGCGAAAAATTGTAATGAAACGTGTTTAAACATTATTTTTCGCTAATTTCCAAGTTCCAAGTATTCTGGTGACATATTCATTTCTTATAAGAACCCGTATTTTACGAATAACTTTTTTTAAATTACGATAATTTTATCTGACGAAGATTCGTGGTGTGTGATCCCAAACAGATCGGCAAATCTGTTTTTGACACTTGAAGAGAGATGATTCGCGAATTGAGGACTGTAAGAGCTTATCTATTAATAAGCTTTGTATTGCAAGGCTTCGGCATTTCGATTGTTTTTATCCTTGGTCGAAATCCTTTAGACTTAAGCGTAATCATATAATTTTGGTATTGATTTTTGGGGAGGTTGGAAAGTACATTAATTCGTCTTGCAGAATGTTGGTTACAAATAATTCCAACATGGCAACAATCACTTTTATTAACATTTATGGTGGCATGATTATGACAAAAAACAGAAGTGGCTCCAAACGAACATCAATGATGTAACATTCTAAGGTCGGAAAAAAATCGGAGCCGAATGAATCCTTTACTCGGCAGTCAGGGGCATGGAGATTGTCAAATTCGGTGGGACAACCGATGACTCCAACGGTTTCGAATGGCTCTAAACTGCTCTATTGGCTTCGAACGGCACCGAACGGAACTGTTGGTTGATTTGGCCGGTTTCGACGTCGGAATAGCTAAGATTGGAAATGGTTTTGAGCCGTGGATGCGATTCCGACAATCAATCACTAGTTGTTGCAAAGTTTCTTAGTGTGTGTATCAAGTTATTTTCAATCCTTTTTCGTTTGTAGACAGTTGACGCAAATCTATTTTTCCATACAGAATGTGCAATCGAGTGTGCACAAAATTATGCTAACATTCAGAATTTAATCGAAACATAATTAGACTGAGCTTGCATTCGATTCAATGACTCTTAAGGGTCTCGATTGATATGTACGATTGTGTAAAATAAGTTTATGATGTTATGGGTACATTCATGTTAGTTTCGAAAATATACCAAAAAGGATTGTTCTTCTCTGGAAAATTAAATACACTTTGACAAATAGTAGTAACAGATTTATGGTCTGCAGTGCTTTTAGTAATTCTCAAAATATACCAAAAAAGGATTGTTCTTCTCTGGAAAATTAAATACACTTTGACAAATAGTAGTAACAGATTTATGGTCTGCAGTGCTTTTAGTAATTCTCAAAATATTCTCGCGGGCCGCATTCAGAATCGATGAGGGCCGCCAGTTTGACATACCTGCCGTAGGAGATTGCGAACACAGCAATCACACACACACACACACACACACACACACACACACACACACACACACACACACACACACACACACACACACACACACACACCCCTCTTCAGCATCTTCAGCAAAGAAAAGCATCAGTCATCATCAGCATCATCTTACTCTCACACTTTTACATCGGTTGATGATTCTTACCTTTTCAATTTTACCAAAACAAACAGCGATGGAACCAAATCCAGAACACCAAAATCACACACGATTTTTGAAGCAATCCGACACATCCTCCCCCTCCAATTGTTTGCCATAGACTGACGTGTGTGTGGGCAGCAAAATTCTTGAAGCGGTGAGCAACGGTAAAGCAAACACAAAAAGAAGCGAGACGGCTATACGAGTAGCAAATTACGCCGCCGCACACACAGCGTGCGTCATAATTTTATCTGCGACTCTGACGAATTTTTATGAAAGATATGTAAAAACTTAATGAAGATCAATTAAATTTAGTGCAATATCATCAGCAGAACATAATATTCTAATATTTGTTTGTAAATTCAGAACCTAGCAGCTGCTACTATTTTGAAAAATAAGTGTAGAAACACAAATTTTGTCTGAGTCCAGAACAGCAACAGGGAAGATGTTGTACCCTGAGTGAGATGATGATGATGATGATGATATGTGTATGTGTGTGTGTGTGTGTGTGTGTGTGTGTGTGTGTGTGTGTGTGTGTGTGTGTGTGTGTGTGTGTGTGTGTGTTTTTGTTTTACAAGGAGGGGGAATCTTCGAAAGACTCCCGTTGTCGCACGGGTGAGATTCTTACCCAGTAAACCCCCTCCTTGGGCCATATACCCTTCCCCGTGGGTTCACCTTTCGGTATACTTCTTGGGGAAGGGCTTATGCATTAGCATTTCATCCTCGCTACTGCACGAAGAGCCAAAGTTCATGAGTCACATTTGACAGTTATCGCGCGAACACAAAACGGTCATGACGACGACGCGAAACACTAGACACTAAAACGACACTTTTCCCGCCGCGCACTCACGCGTTCACTAACACATACACTCATGACGAATTTAAATATCGCCGAGCTGCTGGTCTTCCTTCCATTTTTGGTGCAGCTTGGTCAGGATCAGACGCATTGTTGTTGCCGCTGCCTCCCATGAGTCGATGTGCTGCAGCATGACTTGTACCAGGTTAGAACGGCCCACCTCTACTCTGCAACTCTTGTTCAACTGCAGGCGTTCCTCGGCGAATCGAGGGCAGTGGAACATGACGTGGTCCTCCGTCTCATCTTCATCCTTGCACGCAGGGCACCGAGATGAAGAGGCACGATTGAACCTGTGCAGATAGCTTCTAAAACAGCCATGGCCGGAAAGAACCTGGGTGACAAAGTAGTCCACATCACCATGTTTCCTGTCTAGCCATGCTGCAACGTTGGGGATCAGCAAGTAGGTCCATCTTCCGTTCAACGAGTTACTCCACTCGTTCTGCCATTGCCGCATCAATGCTTGCCTTGAGGCTTTCTTGGCTGTCTCAGTGAAAGATTCCCCCGCACGCGATTTCCGGAAGTTCTTCGAGTCCTCCTCGAGGGTGATGCAAAGAGGCATCATGCTCGCAATAACGCATACCGCTTCGTACGAAATGGTACGGTACGCGCTAGTAACACGCATCCCCAACTTCCTGTGCACCTTATTCACGGTGTTCTGGTGCTGCTTCTCCTTTAGTATATGCGCCCAAACCGGCGCTCCGTACCTCAACACCGAGATGGCGCAGTTAGCATGAAGGCGCCTAATGCTGCTACTCGGCCCGCCAATGTTTGGAGTGAATGCCGCTAGTGCATTTATTGCTTCATGGCCTTCTTGCAGGCTTCCTCGAGGTGGCTCTTAAATTTCAGTCGGTCATCAATGACTACCCCAAGATACTTCAGCGATCTGGAAGACTTGTCTTGTACAGTTCCTGCCATTATCGATGCTTTTTGGTGCACCTTGTCTGCTGATGACGATGAACTCAGTCTTCGCATGCTCAATCACTAGCTTTGCGTCCCGCAACCACTGGTCAATCCGACAGACTGCGTCGTTGGCGAGCATCTCTACCTCCTCAATAGACACAGCTGAGACAGTGATAGCAATGTCGTCTGCAAAACCAGTGATTTCGACACAAGGAGGGAGGGCGAGGGTCAGTACTCCATCATACATGACGTTCCACAGGGTGGAACCAAGCACTAATCCCTGGGGTACGCCTGCGGTCATGGCATTGGTTTTCACTCCTTCCGCCTGCAGCACGCAACCGTCAAGATAATTCCTCAACAGCCTGCACAAGTGCGGGGGAATCTTCATGCGCTCTACCGCTGCCGCAATTGCCTCCCAACTAGCACTGTTGAAGGCATTCTTCACGTCGATGGTGATGAGCGCGCAGTATCGAGCTTCACATCGCTTCCGTTGAAACGCCGCATTACCTTTTTCCAGCACCGCCAGTATCGCGTCCACTGTAGATCGTTTTTTTTTGTAGATCGGTAGCCGAATTGACGATCAGACAGACCGTGTAGTCCCTCAGTGTATTTTGTTAGGCGGTCCAAAATCACCATGGCTTGCACTTTGGCCAGGTTATCCACAAGTCCCAAGGGCCTCAAAGCTGACGGGTGGCCTGGCGGCTTACCTGGCTTCAGTATCAGGACTTATTTCTGTCTTTTCCACATTGACGGAAACTGGCCAGTAGTCAGGGTGTTCATTTTCACGTTTTTGAAGACATCAGGGTATGCCAGCATAGCAGCCTTGATCGCCATATTGGGGATGCCATCTATCCCAGGAGCTTTACCACATTTTAACCGATTGGCCAGGTTAATAATCTCCTGTCTCATTATAGGCACAGGGTCAGACTCTGGCGTGTTGATCGTAGGACTGAGGTTCGGTGGTGTATGTGTTGGAAACAGGGTTTCAATAATGCTCTTCAGCTTTACAGGACACTGTTCTGCAGGTTCCGAAGACTTTACCTTAATCATGGGTGTATTGAAGGCAAGTCCCCAGGGCTTCCGAGTGATTTCGTCGCATAGTTTGAGGAAGTGTTGCCTTTAACTGGCTTTAATCGCTCTTTTAAGTTCTGACCTAGCCGCAATGTATACGATCCTGAGTTGTTGTTTTACTTCAGGGCATCTTTCTCGCTGCATTTTGCGCCGTGCTGCTACGCATTCAGCCCGTTGTCTTTTAATCAACGTGTTCCACCAGTACACAGGTGGTCGTCGCCCGTTAGGAGGTTTTCTTCTTGGCATAGCGCCATCACAGGCTTTGGTAAGGGCTATCACGATTTGGGAGGCGCTCACGGCTTCGCCGAAATCTGGCCGAAATCCGAAAGCTAAAAGCTCCTTAAAGAAATCCTCATTGAAGGATTCGGTTTTGCAGCCTCTACCACCAACTCGGGACCCATGCGCTGATGATGATGTTAGCCTATGCCCTTGGATGATGGCGTATCTGACAACATTATGGTCGCTGAGAGTGAGTGCATCACTAACTCGCCAGTTCAATCTCTCCGAGAGGGTGGGACTGCAGAACGTAATATCAACGATTGATGTCCTCTCGTTTCTGTTGAACGTGCGGGTTGTGCCGGTATTTCCCAGCGTTACTCCCAGCCGGGCGAAGCTTTCGAGAACAGCATCACCTCTGCTATTAGTTCGCTTGCTCCCCCATTCAACAGCCCAGGCATTGAAATCACCGGCAATTACAAGTGGTCTATGCCAATCCAGCTCTGCTACGAGGTTGTCTAACATAACATGGAACCTCTCTAGCTCCCAACTTGGGGGAGCATAACAGCTGCAGAAAAACACTCCATTTACTTCAGCTATGCAGAAACCCTAGAAGGTGTTAGATACTACCCGTTGTATTGGGTACCTGCCTGTCACCCATATTGCAACGTTCCCAGTCTTATCTGCCACCCAGCTACTAGAGCCTGTTGGAGCGCTGTATGGCTCAGAGACTATGGCAATATCTCCTATCTCCTCCTCCATCACCTGGCTCAGTAGTGCCTGTGCCTCTTCACAATGGTTTAGGTTTATCTGGGCTACTTCCATGGTGCTGTTTTCTTAGCCGCCGGGCAGAATGCTCCGCTAGAGTGATGCCCGTTGGATCCATCTGGACAAAGCACACATCGTGGTGGCTGACGACACGTAGCAGCGAAGTGCCCTTTTTCCCCGTAGCGCAGGCAGCAGTCCCTTCTGTCTGGTCCACAACAGTTCTGAGAAATGTGGTCGGTTTGCCAGCAGCGATAACATCTTCTGCTCGGTATATTTATACGCACCGGGCAGACTGACCAACCGATTTGCACTTTTCCTGCTCCTGTAACCACCGACACTAGCTTTACCGGGAGTTTCACTAGAGCGGTCTGCATACCAGAGAAGGAAGGCTTCATCGTTACCTCCATCTTATAGCCTTCGAGGCCAGTTATCTGGTTTCTCAGATCCCTCTCTACGTCAGCTGCTTCCGTTTCTTCGTTGATGAAACGAATTTCTACTGTCTCCATTTGTCCCAAAGACTTTACGTTGCCAGCTTCACCAATGGCTTGTTGAATCTTTCCGGAAAAGCTTTCGCACTCCGTTTGATCACTTTTCTTAAGCTCAAATAGCAATCCTCCATTTTTTGTGCTTCTTATTCGAGCAACTTGTTTGCCGAACGACTGTAGCTCAGGGTCAGCTTTAAGCTTGCGGAGGATGTCTTCGTGCGTTGATACTTCAGTTGTCTCAACTAGGATTGCCTCCGTTTTTGGTCGTCGCGGTACGGGTTTAACTGGGCCGTTGTGTTCACCCGCTCTTGTTCGCTTACCCTCCGCCATGGTTCCCATCTTCTTCTTGCGTTGGGCCTTTTTGCTGACAACCGTGCTCCATAGCTCACCGTTCTCTGAGTTTTTACCCCCTTCGCTGTACTCTGCATCTGGACGGTTACAAGAGGGAGCATCGTTTTTTGCTCGTTTAGCGTCCTCTGCTTCCTCTGGCGTTCTCGCTTTCCTACTTCTCTTCCCAGTCATAGGTGTTTCTGGAGGTTCCGATTGGACCTCGCGAAGCGCCTTTTCAGCCCTCTCCGCTCGCAACTTCATAGTCAGCAGCTCCCGTTCGATACACGATAACGCCGAGAGGATGCTCACTGACATCTTTTTTATCTGAGCATGTACATTGTTCCGATCCTTCGTATACGTATGCAGCTCCCTTGCTACCATCAGAGCTTCTTGCAGTTTGCTGGCACTAACCTCGAAACCCTGTTCCTTGATAGGATGGGAAGTTTCCTGGCACTCCATGCTGGCTGAAGTCTGCTCTTCCGGCGTAACTTCAACGACATCCACCGCCGGTGAAACAAAACCCTGCACATTATCATCCGGGGGCGATCGTGGCGTCTTGCTGCTACGACCCAAAAAGTCGCCTATGTCCTTAAGGGCAGACCCTAGCGGACGAGGATGAAGCGATTCGTTTCCGTTCATTCCGTCAGGCGAATCCAGATACGCAGCGCATTTAGTTCTTTGAGTGTATGCGCACCCTAAGACGCTAACCGCGCACGGTACGTGTATACGCACCTTAATGCTTCTTCCGCACGTTAACTCAAAGGCACTCACGCACTCGATGATCGTAATACACTCACTACGCACACAGTATACCGGTGGTGTTTGGATACCACACACAACGCAACGAACGGAACGATAAGTCACTGAAACTCACAGAACTCACGTTCGAGTTACTCACGCACTGGGTGCTTCTAGCTTCACCAGCACAATTACACTACTCGCTAAACTCAAGTGTGCGTAGAGGCACCCGTAATACCGAACTATTCTTCACGCGCACTATCAATATTTAAGTGGTACAGTGTGTATCCTAAATGCACGAGATACTTTCCACGGCAACTCCACTACAAACAACCGCACTTCCTTCTAAAACGACCTTGTTCTATAGTGGCGGCTTCACCCGCGTTCCACAAGATTAGCACGTTCCGCGGAGAGTCGCGTGTGGACTGCGGAGCTCAACAGACGTGTTTTCTGAGCGTGCGACAAATTGCGAAACGCCGACAATTGGCCTATGATAGTGTGTGTGCGCCGCGGTGCTCCGCCGTGATGGAGAGAATGAGCGGGAGAAAAGAAAATCAACAAGAACGATCGCGTTCGAACAGCCAAAATTCCAACCAATCGAAGCGTGCAAGAATGGAAACGCAAGATGCATATGATGAAACAGTAAGTACAGAAAACGATGAATTTACTCAAGTCTGGGCCAAGGGGCGTAGACAAGCGTCAAATGTCCTAATGGATGTAAACGTAGAAGCCTCTACGTCACCCCCCACTAAACTAACCAGCAAGCCTAATGGTAAACTCCCACCAATCGTGGTCAAATCTATGCCCCTTGCCTCCCTGCGCCTGGAGTTGCAATCGAGAAAATTGTACGTTGAGTACCAACTTAGCGGAATTGGCACAAAGATATTTGCCAAATCTCTAGTTGACCATCGGGCCATCATAAGCTTACTAGAAGGGAAAAAAGTGGAATACTTCACACACGACTTGAAAGAAGATCGTCCTTTCAAAGCAGTTATCCGCGGTCTACCGCTTATCGAAACAGAAGACATAGTAGATGAACTCAAAGTCAACTACAATCTCGAAGTAACGGAGGTGTTCCGTATAAAAAGAAAAAATGAGGAAAATCAGAGCTATCATCAACAGCTCTATCTCGCTCATTTCAAGAGAGGTACATGTTCCATGAAAAAGCTCGAAACAGTTCGCACAATACAATCTGTAATTGTGAAATGGGAATCATATCGAGGCGGGCACAAAGGTCCCACTCAATGCCTTCGCTGTCAAAACTTTGGACACGGTACTCGAAACTGTCGCATCCAACCTCGTTGTGCGGTCTGCGCCGAATCTCATCATACTGATTCCTGCAACGCAAAAAACAATGTTGATGCCACGGTAAAATGCGCAAATTGTGGTGAAAATCATCGAGCGCGTGATGTGACTTGCCCTCAACGCACAAAATACCAGCAAATACAAATACTTGCAAATCAAAAAATACGCAGAAATCATTCATCCGCTGCTAAGGGAAACCAGAGAGCCCCTCCATCACCACTCTCCTCCACTGAGCACTTCCCTCTTACCGACATGCCGTCTTCTGCTCCCAGTAGTTCCGCATTCCCCCGAAAAAACACCAACACACAAGTGCCACCGGGCTTTCAATACAATCTTGCGCAACGATTGATAAACGCTCAGACGACTATTCCCGAGCCGATCTCCACCCAACCAGAAAACCTGTATGACGCTACTACGCTAATGCAAATTTTCAAAGAAATGAGTAAAAGCTCCGTTCTTGCCGTACCAAAGCTGATCAAATCACCGTCTTAGGGGAACTTATCATTACCTATGGATAAGTTAAGAGTTGTAGTATGGAACGCTCAATCTGTAAAATTCAAGGCAATACCACTAGGTGACTTCCTACATCAGCATAAAATTGATATCGCTCTCATAGTAGAAACATTTCTCAAACTGATCTGAGCTTATACATCGAAAATTATACTATCCACAGACTCTATCGACCTGCAGAAACGAGAGGGGGTGGAGTAGCGATCGCAGTACGAAAACCCATTCAACATAAACTACTTCCACATTACAAAACCAGCATAATTGAGGCAATTGGTATACAAGTTCAAACACAAACTGGACCATTTAATCTAATATCAGCATATTGCCCTAAACAATGTACGATCGCTAATGAAATGGCTGCATCCTTCAAAAAGGATATATTATCGCTCACGAGCACAAATGTTCGGACACTAATAGGGTCAGACCTAAACGCCAGACACGTGATTTGGGGCAATGCTCGTAATAACACTAATGGGGTTCTACTCTCCGATTTGTCGCTGCTTGGAAGGTTTACCTTCGCCTACCCAGATAGTTTCACCCACATCCCTAATCGCGGTCGCCCGAGTATAATCGACTTTTTCCTTACAAACATTACTATAAGTAAACCTAAAACTATCGATGCTCTAAATTCGGACCATTTCCCAGTACTAGCTGAAATTGATTGCTGTGCAACTATAATACCACCAATAAAACGCAAAAATTTTCAGCAAGTGGACTGGCAACGTTTTGGTCAAGTGGCTGATCTTCATATACTAACCACAGATGTGCAGACAAGGACAGATGTTGATAATGCCATAAGAAATCTGGAATAAGCTATAAGGACCGCTGAAAACGAATGCGTACCTACAGTTATAACTAAAACCAAATTAATAAAACTTGATCCAGAAACAAAGAACTTGATCACTAAAAGAAATGATCTGAGACGACGTTATCAACGATCGGGTGATATCATTCTAAAACAGCAAGCGGCGATGCTGGGCAGAATAATCTCATATAGAGTTACTGAAATACGTAACAAGAACTTTGGTGACCATCTTGGAAAACTTGATCCACGCTCAAATGCTTTCTGGAAGATTGCTAAAGTCTGCAAGACGAAACCCAAACCAGTCCCCCCTTTTGTAGTTAATGGGCAAACGCTTATATCATCTGCTGAAAAAACCGACTCACTCGCGAAGCAATTCGCCATCGCACATCACATCGGTGAAAACATCAACAGCCGACATGAACCATTGGTCTCATCCACAGTTCTTGATCTCGATCAGCCTATGGGATCCACCCCATCCGTAACCAGAACAACAGTCAATGAAATTAAATTTGCGTGTAAAAGCCTAATAAACATGAAAGCACCAGGTTTTGATTCCATATTTAACATCCTTCTTAAGCGGCTTCACACCCGCGCAATCGAGCTACTGGCTAATGTGTTCACGAAATGCATGGAACTTGGCTACTTTCCAGACTGTTGGAAATGCGCAAAGGTTATACCCGTCCTTAAACCTGGAAAAGATCCGACATTACCAGAGAGCTACAGGCCCATTAGCTTGCTGGCAGCTTTAAGCAAACTCTTTGAGAGAATTATTTATTGGCGGCTAAAAGATGCAATTGAAGAGTTATGCATCCTTCCGCCTGAACAATTCGGGTTCCGATCAGGACATTCTACAATTCATCAGTTAATACGTCTACGAAACACCATAACAAACAACAAGAGAGACTCAAGATCCACGGCCGTCATCTTGTTGGATTTTGAAAAAGCTTTTGACAATGTCTGGCATGATGGCTTGCTCTATAAAATGGTCAACATGAGACTTCCATCTTACATTATCAAAACTGTTCAGAGCTATCTATCGCAAAGGACTTTCCGAGTCACCTTAGGGAAACAAACCTCTGGTATTACCAGCGTCCCAGCTGGAGTCCCCCAAGGGAGCATCTTGGCTCCCATTCTATTCACCATTTATCTTTTGGACCTACCATCTCTCCCACATTTCTGCAATCTGTTTCTTTTTGCGGATGACACTGCCATTGCAGTCAAAGGCAGAACCATATTAGAACTCAAAAATAGAGCACAGAAATGTATAAATATAATATTCCAATACATTCAGGATTGGAAATTAAAGCTAAATGAAAGTAAAACTCAAGCCATTATCTTTCCACACAAAATGCGGTCCACACTCCTGAGACCAACAGGTCATATGGTTTAAATAGGAGACACTCCTATTAGATGGACAAAGACAGTCAATTACCTAGGAATAATGTTTGATCATAAGCTACTCTTTCGCGACCATGTTCAAAATTTAATAACAAAAAACACCATCTTTGTTAGAAAACTCTATCCATTGATCAACCGAAGATCCAAACTCTCCCAGGATAACAAAATTGCAATTTACAAATGCATCATCTTACCAGCTATTACATATGCAATCCCGGTCTGGAAAGACTGTGCTAAAACCTACCTTAAAAAACTTCAATCAAGCCTTAACAAAATACTACGAATGATCCTTAATGAAACGTACGGCATCAGGACAACACATCTTCATAACAAAGCCAACACAATTACCCTTGAAGAAATAGCCTTTCAAAATAGTATTCGTATACAAACTAACAGTCGTTTGTCAGATCATACTTTGATTAGAACTCTTACTTACTTACTTATCCGGCACTACAACCGCTTTGCGGTCTTGGCCTGCCTCAGGAGTGTCCGAAACCGCTCACGGTCTCGCGCCTTCGTCTGCCAGTCCGTTATCCCGGCCTTAATGGCGGACGCCTCCACGCCATCTTGCCACCTCAATTTGGGCCTACCACGCCTCCTCTGTCCTTGTGGATTAGAATTAGAACTCTATTTGAATAAAAATTAGGACTGATATAGGTATAGGTTAATTAGGTTAGTTCATTTACTTTAAGTTATCTTTCAATCAACTGAATTCTTTATCACATTCTCCAAAATACAACTGCCTATAGAGCAAATAGAAGACAGCGCTGAAAAACAAAAATGTTGTATCTCGCGAAAACTGTACTCATTCAAACCGTGAAAAAGAAAATAAATAAAGAAAACATTTAACAACAACAAAAGCACGTTCCGCGCTTCACGGAAACCACAGGCAGAACCAAATTCCTTGTCAGGGAAAAGCACCAGTGAATCGCACTAAACCACTATAAAAAACAGCTTCGATCAGAAGCGACAGCGTGTGTGTGTGTGTGTGTGTGTGTGTGTGTGTGTGTGTGTGTGTGTGTGTGTGTGTGTGTGTGTGTGTGTGTGTGTGTGTGTGTGTGTGTGTGTGTGTGTGTGTGTGTGTGTGTGTGTGTGTGTGTGTGTGTGTGTGTGTGTGTGTGTGTGTGTGTGTGTGTGTGTGTGTGTGTGTGTGTGTGTGTGTGTGTGTGTGTGTGTGTGTGTGTGTGTGTGTGTGTGTGTGTGTGTGTGTGTGTGTGTGTGTGTGTGTGTGTGTGTGTGTGTGTGTGTGTGTGTGTGTGTGTGTGGGTGATCGTTGCCGCAACAAGCGTGCTTTAGAATTCAACGCGTTTAGGAGGGGGGTATAATCGCTTGGCTCATTGAAAATACTGGCAATATTGGCGCGAAGAAAACGCAACATTGCGGATTGTATGGAAAATGTTGCGCATTCAATCCGATTGCTATTGATTGATCCGATTGCTATTGTTAAAACAATAAAATGTATCTAAAAATATTAACTACTAACTAACTAAGTAACACAAATAAACTAAATAAAAATCATCCAAGCATCCGCTGTTAAGTAACGCTGATCGGCCTTTACTAGAGTTTGATGAAAGAGATTTGTGCATTCCATAGCCTCACTCAGCAGACCGGTCGTTCGTAATGGGCGTTTCCAACTGCACCCTCTTCCTTTCCCTCCGCTGTGGCACTCCACCACGTGGAAGAGGCAATTGGAGTCCGCATTACTACTACGGTACGGGGCTCCTTTCCCTCATTTCCATACTTTCCCACCTTTCCCACCCTCCTTTTCCTCTTTTCCATCCCTTCCCTCCTTCACTCCTACTCCTCCCTCCTTCCCCTCCCTTCTGTCCTTCTTTCCTTCCCTCCTTCCCCTCCTTCCCTCCTACCTTTCCCTCCTTCCCTTCCCTCCTTTCCCTCCCTCCTTCCACTCCTTTACCTTCATCCCTTCGCTCCTCTCCCTCCTTTTCCTCCTTTCCGTCCTTTCCTCTCGTTCCTTCCTTACTACCCTCCTTTCCCTCCCACCTTTCCCTCCTTTCCCTCCCTCCTTTCGCTCGTTCCCTTCCCTCCTCTCCCTCCCTCCATTCCCTCCTTTCCCTCCATCCTTTCCCTCCTTCCCTTCCCTTCTTTGATTTCAGCAGGTCCTTGCATGACAGTCTAAGAGCGTCGCGTTTATAACACCCGGTGTGACAGATCGACCTGAATAATAATCTGTGGATGATATTTAATTTCATCCGTCCACTTATTTAAAGCATTTGTTTTACTGCCATATACATTCCAATTGAGTTTAGAATACCAGCATACTTCTTTTGAAAAGTCGCAATCGATTCTTGACTAGCATCCTCCAGTTTTGATTACGAGCAATGGGTTAATTGATTTCAGCAGACCGGTTGATGGCGCCGAGTGACCAGATTGGTTTTAGAGGTAGGAACTCTAAAGCAAATATCAAGGTCTGTTGAAATACCAGGTCACATAGTAACCCCGTTTTCACAGCTAAGTTGAAGAAGAATCAGCTAAGAAAAGTGACGTCTGGATCACCACGTGTATGTACAAGGGATGTGATTGTATGTGTGTGACGATAGTTTCCAATGTTTACAATCTGAATGATGCGAAACAACAAGAAGGAAATTGAGTTAACATTTTCCGTAAATTTAATATAAAATCATTGTTCAGTGATCTTGTGAATCTTATGTTCGTGGCTCATTTTATCATCTGGAAAGTGGTAAAGATACGTGGTCATATGTGATATGATATTTGATAAACTCAGTTCCTTGTGATATGTTAGTCTATAATAATATAAACATCATCTCATACTATATTTTAGGTGCCTCCTATACTAGACCGTATATATCAAACCCAAGTCGATGAAATTGAATAAAACGCGCCAACAGTGAGTTTGGTCACGCGTTCTTATTATATGTAGCCATTTGGTTGTGGTTTTCGTGTCGTATAGTGGCATATGATTCTCGTACACATGGTGGAAGCAAAATCACTTGTTATGATTCTATTATTCGGCGCTTCCAGATTCCATCCATCCAGATCCAGAAAAAAATTACAGAACCAACGTGATTTAGTTTTTAGCTAGCGTTATATACAATTCAGGAAGTGATGTTTTCGACGTACGGTATGACATTTGGTTTTACGATTGTATTCATTTTACTAAATTTATTTTGTCTTTAAGGGTCCGAACTACTCAATTCTGATATGGGTGTTATAAGCGAATTACACTACTCTTACAAGCTGAACCAAACATATTTTATAAACATTATTCGTGTGACTTAATGCAAAAATAGAACAGCTACAGTTAGTGAGTGAAACGATATCGCTATCAACAGTTTAATCATCTCTTAAAATATTTAAAAGAAAATTCTACATCACAGTTCATGTATTCTACGCTTAATGTACGCATTACTAAAGAATGTATATAGATTAATTAGATAATATTAAACATGTTGAAAAATTGGTTGCACAGCTTTGATATGTAGAGAAATTTAAGGCTAATTGTTATTATTAGCTTCATCGTTGCTGCTGTCTTTTTTGTGTTATCGCGGAGTGAAACCTTCACAAGGCACCCACGACTTCCAAATCAACCGTCCATGTCGTGGGTAGTGTGGGATTCATTGATCGTAATCCATCTGTATTACAGATTAGCTTACGATCAATGCGACCGCACTAAAACACTCCGCGTACCTTTTATCTTCTTTTAGGCGTTTGTGTGATGGCCCAGCTTGATCCTTAGTATGTCTTCCACGCTGATATCTAGAAAAGAAAAGAAAAAAAGGATAAAAAGAAGACAAAAAGAAGCTGGCTGACATCCGGGATAAGTTGCTCCGTCACGGTTGAGGCTTCTGGTTATCCATCACTCATCATTAGGTTCATTTTAAATCGTTTTTCGGTTGCTAGTTTCAGTGGACTTTCCTCATTATTTTCGTTAGATGAGAAGGATATATGTTTTTGGATACTTGTAGGATATTCTTTTCTATACACCTGTTCGACAGATTTAGCGTCATTAGATTGGTCTGACGTTAAGACTTTCCAGTTGCCTGGAATGCCTGCCCCCCTCCTGGTTGGCCATGTACCATCATCCGCCCAAGAGGTTGGGACTGGGCCCGTGTACCCAAGCTTGGATATACGATGATACATGTTACCACTGCACGAAAAGGACGTCGCAGGATAAGAGTAGAGTAAGAGGGTCTATATTAACCTTCAAGGAGGTGTCGGATCTTACCCCATTTGCAGATAATTTGGTGGTATAGGGCGTTTAGTTTACTATCCTTATCATCTTTTTTATTCCTTTAGGATCTTGCTGTTGCGATTTTCTTTTGCGGCTAGTTGTGCCATTAGCTTCAAAGCTGGCTTTCATGTTCAAATATCGCATGCTAAATATCACTCTCTGTTTTGCGAATAATATAACTATCGCTGAGGGTAATTCAACTTGTTTCTGTATATTAAACGCTAATCTCCGTACGATTGATGTTTTCTTATTAAATTTACCATTCTTGTGTAATTTTTGGAATATTTTTTTCCATTTTCTTTCCAATGTTCATAAACTCTTCACTGGGTTTGTGTAGTCCACCCAGCGACAAATGGTCCACAAATGTTGGTGGTTGGCAATAGCTATGCTCATTAAAAAATTTAAATGTTTGTATTCCTAGGTTTAAGCTGAGATACTTTTCCCCCATAATGTATTGCAATCCATCTTCTTCTTGTTCTGTCATTATTAAAGGATTACTGCTCGCCGCTGCTGCTATTTCGGCTCCTGAAAACACCGTTGCAGCTATATATTCCTCCGGCTCTTCATTTAAATTACTTTCTTCAACGTTAGGTTCCACTGTCGTCAAATATTCATGCCTTAGGATTATTTGAGAATATTTTTCCAATGTTGACGGCGCTGGCATTGGAATTTTTATATAATTTCCGAGATATCCAAACGCTCGTTTGGAAAATTATCTTACTGTGAAAGCCTTGCTTATTTCTTCCGTTGTCCATCTGACTCGCTTCTTTCTCTTCGTTATTAAATCGATTTGATTGCTAGTTAATGTATCTCCTAGCACCTTTTTCATTTCAGGAACAAAATCTTCTTTTTGTATGCTAGAACTTTTTACGACTATAAGATCGTTTTCCAAGCACGTGTTTTGTTTCTTGAGAGCTGTATTTTCTGTTACAGCGGAATCCAGATGCTCCTTTAGAATCTGTTGTGATCATAGCAACCTCGATAGTTAGAATATGCGCCTACAACTTGGTTTAGAGCCAGCCGAGATTGAGGAGGAGTGTTGTGATGATAGTAACCTCGCTAGTTTAAACGAAGTGTAGTAGGCTTTATTGAAATAGAGAATAAATCCGTCTGCTTTTTCCTTTCGTACGAACAAGAAGTTCCAACAGAATCAAGTTAGCATCTTTAATTTTTTTTTGCTTCATCCAATCGAGCTGTTAGAATACATATTTGTAGCTCTATCTGTTTGATGGTTTTGTCTTTCTGGTCACAGTTTTTACATTCGTTTTCATTATTATTGTACAGCACACGTCGAAGTTCCTCAATCATAAGCTGTTCATTATTCTCATTATTATTATTTGCGTCGTTTGAAGTTTGTAATATTGATGGAATAGCTTTTAAAAAGAGTCCCAATGTACAAAACACATAATTAATAATCATCCAAATTTCAAATAGTAAGGCAGAACCTCACATTTCACATGACAGATAGCTATTCGCTCAGATAGATCATGCGATTAATTTAATGACACGACCCGGAGCAGGTACGTGCGTAGCGGAATTGTTTCCCACCCAATCCAATCCGTGGGTGCAACGCGTTCGAGTGGACCAGAATCTCTCTTCTTCTCTTCTTTAGGCTCAACAACGGTTGTCGGTCAAGGCCTGCCTGTAACACTTGTGGACTTGGCTTTCAGTGACTAATTGATTTTTTCCCCTAGCAGGACAGTCAGTCCTACGTATGGCGGCACGATCCATTTGGGGCTTGAACCCATGACGGGCATCCAAACTCACTTCATTAACTTCATCACTTCATCAATCATTTATGCTGTAATGTGATAGTGGCCTGTACGGTACATACTGTACATCGAACAGCGTCGCGGTAGGTCAGTGTTTCGCTGACATGAGCCGAGGTGGAATAAAACTTCGTTCGAGCGGACTTTTCGACACTTGATCGTCCAGGCGATCATAGAAACCTTTAGGAGGTTTCCCTTACTGGAAACGTTGGAGTTTAGAGGCCTTACCTTGGGTAGGGGGACATAACTAAACTCTTTAAATGAGAAGTCGATAGGTGTAGGATGGGCATAGTCCTATCCTGACAGTCCGAACGAATCTGACTTGCCACGGTCGGAATTGGTTTTATTTATACTCAAATTAAGTTGAGGGTTTCGCACATTTGGTTCCGGGTTTTATGTTGGAAAGTTATTGTTTTCACTCAGCTAGTTACGTTTGTCTTTTGTTGACAAGAACGATGGTTCTTGTCACTAAGTTCCTGTTTTGGGTTTAATGCATAAACTGTTCCTGCTTATGTTGTACGTTTCGGTTGGTTCTGTTAAGTGTGTCACAATTGTTTTTATATGAACGGTGTGGCCTGAGCTCTTCCGGGTGTGTATGGTATGATCTGATTTGCTGAGTGTTTTATAATGGATGTGTTACAATGGTGTGATTTGGCTTTCCAAAGTGTGTTACTATGTGTCTATGGCTGATAGTGTGTATTACAATATGTTCTGTATAGCAGATATGCTACACCTCCCCCCTTTAATAGAATAACGTAATGAATTACAATGATTGAAGTTATTCTCCTGTGTACTTAATTAGTCTGTTTTGTGTACTGTAGAGGTTTTCTTTGTTGTATTGTTTTGTATTACGCAATTAGGCCCTTGGTCATTTACTACTGTGAAAGGTCCAATGTAGACTGGATCTAATTTTTTTCTGTTTTCATTTTCCAATATACCTGATCTCCTATCTTTATAATGAGTGGTACTGTATCTTTATTTAAGGTTTGCTGTCTTTTAATTTTTGCTTTTATCAAATTTTCTCTGGCAATTTCGTTTGATTTTTGGAGTTTATATTTCATTTCGAAATAATATTGGTCAATATTATAAACTGGTTCTATTTTTGTTTTGAATATATCTTGTGGTAAATTCGCCTTTCTTCCAAATACTAGTTCGTATGGTGTGTAGTTTGTGTCTGAGTGTTCTGTGTATTGTAAACAAATTCGTAAAATTTTGTCCAATCGTCCCAGTCATCATGATGTTCGTTTGTATAACTTCTTAGGTATTCGTTTAGACATCTATGATTTCTTTCTAATGATCCTATTGTCTGTGGGTGGTAAGCTGTGCTAAACGTCTGTTTGATTTTTAAGATTTCTGAGATTTTGTGTAATATTTCATTGTTATATTCTAGTCCTTGATCTGATTTTAATTCGATAAATGTTCCAAATGTAAGAATAAAGTTTTCTACCAATGCTCTTGCTATAGTATTTGCTTCTTTGTTATGGATAGGTATTACTACGATGTATTTCGTTAAGTCACATTGTATGGTTATTGCATACCTGTTGTTTTTGTTAGTTTTTGTTAGAGGTCCTACTGTGTCGATTGAAATTATGTTAAATGGTTTTGTCGGTGTTGTAGTTACAACTGTTTTTTCTTTAGTATGTCTAGTCGTCTTATTAACTATGCATGCCTTACAATTTCGTACGTATTTCTTGATATCATCTTTCATATTTTTCCATTTGTATTTTTCCCTTATTTCTGGTACAGTCTGTACTGGCCTATATGTCCTCCCGAAGGGGTCATATGATAATCTGAAATTATTCTCAGCCTATCTTTCTCTGTTGTTATCCATCTAGTTGGAGTAAACAGGATTATTTCAAACTTGGTAATGGCTCTATTGGCGATTTCCTTAATAGTTTGTTGGGAATATTCTTTGAATAAGTGGTCTTCTTCTGACCATGCTAGCTTGTTTCTTCCATATTGTTTCGCGATTTTGCACATTCTAGAAGAGCAAACTCTAATGCTTGACTTCCATTTACATCATTTCTCAAAAGAAATTTTCCTAGTGCTTTACTATATGAATGGTTGTATATAATGAATTCAACGTTGTTTTTAATTCTCTGCGTACCTATTTTTAGTACTTTTCTCACTTCTAAAGGTCTATCTGTTTTCCACATCGCGGGGTGATCAGTCCCTGTTGTTGCGATTGGTTCGTCTTTGTTTATATCAGTTTTCTCGTTATTTTTCTTAACCATGGCTCTTGTATTAACCATTAAAATCGTTTGGATTTTGGTATTGATGCCTTTAGGTCATCCGAGTTAAGGATTATTCTTGATAGTGCGTCTGCCGCAACATTAGCTTTACCTGCTAAATATTCTATTTCAAAGTCAAATTCTTCTAAATCTAGCCTCATTCTAGTAAGCTTAGAAGTAGGATTTTTCATACCAAATAAGTAAGCTAGTGGTCTATGATCTGTTCTAACTATAAATTTTTGTCCATATACATAAGGTTTAAAATAATTAATTGCCCAATGTATAGCTGTAAGCTCTTTCTCGATAATTGGCTTATTCTTCTCTCCTGGTGTAAAACTTTTACTCGCAAACGCGACTGGTAAATCGTTCCATCTGTTATTTGTGATAACACTGCACCACATGCCATATCCGATGCGTCTGTCGTAATTATGAATTGCTTTTTAAAATCTGGATATTGTAAAATTGTGGGTGAGAGTAAGCTTTGTTTCAAGGTATCGAAAGCTGCTTGACATTCTGAAGTCCATGCAAACTTAACATTTTTGTTAATCAAATTATTATAGGTTTAGCTATCTTAGCAAAATTCTGTACAAATTTACGATAATAATTACAAAATGCGACAAAACGTCTTGCTTCATCAGCATTAGTAGGAATCGGGAAGTTTTTAATTGTGTCAAACTTCGCGTCGTCCGGATAAATTCCTTTATCTGTTATTTTATGACCTAAGTACGTTACTTCTGTTTTAAAGAAACAACATTTCTCTGCATTTAGTTTAAGGTTATACTTTCTTAGCCTATCAAAACTTTACCTAAATTACTGATATGATGCCGTGCACTGCATCCAGTAACTATAATATCATCTATATATACAAATGCTAGCTCTGGTGTTAACCAGCCATAGCGATAGCCATCATCCTTTGAAAGCTGTTTGGGCTAATGTTGAGTCCAAATGGCATTCTTGTAAACTGATAGTGACCTGTAGGCGTGGAAAAAGCTGTATATTTTCTCGAATTTTTATCAAGTTTGATTTGATGGAACCCTGACATCAAATCCAATGTGCTGAAATATTGGCTCTTCCTAACTGATCTAGTATCGTGTCTATGCGGGGTAAAGGGAATTTGTCTGGTAAAATTTTCTTGTTCAATTGCCGAAAATCCACTACTAAACGCCATTTCTTCTTGCCTTCAACTGATTTCTTTGGTACTAATAGTATCGGTGAATTATATGACGAAACAGAATGTTCAATAATGTTATTTTTCAACATCTTTCTACCTGTGATTGCATTTCCTCTGTTTGTGAATGTATTTGTTTATAATTTGGTATATAAGAAGGAATGTTATCTTTCAATGAAAGTTCCTGGGTATAAAATTGTTAGTAGAGACCGGTTCATCTTCTAAACAAAATATATCCGAGAATTTTGTGATAAGATTTTCTAACTCTTCTCTTGCTATTTGTGGAATATTTCTATATGGATTTTGTTATGAATTTTCTGAATTCGTTCCTTAGATGTGTCAAGTTTCTTCTGTAATTGCTCATACTCTCTTAATGGTTCAACTTCTGGTGTATAAGATTTTATGTTAAAAGAAACATCTTTATCTGTGGGTATTAATGAATTTGATATACTGATTACGTTTTGAGACTATTGTGTTTCCGCAAATACCCCTGGTTGGATTTCTTGTGATAAGATGATTGAATCTCTGTCAAGTTTGGTATGGTTATTTTTCGAACTACTTCACTTCGTTTTGGTAAAATATAATTTCCATTTACATTGTCTTCTATTGGATGTGAAATCAATCCGTTATCAGATGAGAAGTATATCATCCAATTAACATAATCAACAATACATCTGTGCTTTATAAAGTCTTTTCCTAACAGTCCGTCAGAAAAAATGGATTCTACGTCTTCTGTTATATGAAATTCGTGTACAATGGAATAATCGCCAAAGTGAATTGTTGTCATAGCAGTACCTAAAGTCTCTGATTCATGGTGACTAGAGCTTATCAAAGTTAATTTTTTAGATGTATTGATCTTGCAACCTGGTTTTAATTTACTAGCTTTAAGTACGGATACGGTTGCTCCTGTATCTATGATGAGTGTGCTATAGAATTCCTTTGCAATTTCTATTTTAACTTTAACAAAATTATCTGCATCAGTGTTTATGGTTGAGTATAGGGTATTTTCTGATACTTGAGAGTGGCCTAAAAAATTATTCTGTTCTTCGGCTGTTACTGTGTTATGAATAGGCGCTCGATTATTTTGCCAATTGCTATTATTTCTATTTGATTGTACGTACTGGTTTCTGTTGGAATAATTTTGTCGATTTGCATGCTGATTTCTGTTGTTGTTAGTGTTATTGTTGTTATATCTGAAGTTATTATTATTTCTGTTGTTGTTCTGTCCATATCTTGCGGGTGGGAACCTGGGTGGGATTTGTGTCTGATATCTATTATTATTTGAGAATTGTTGAATTTGTTCCTTCCTTGGTAGTTGTTTCCATACCCTCTATTGTTCCTGGTAGCGTTTGAATATAGGATCTTTGTCTGATCATTCTTTCCCTTTTTCGTTCTATCTTCTAGCTCCACTTTACAGCTTGCTCTATTGCTTCATGCAAGGTTTCGAATTTACTTGATCTCATTATAATTTTGGTCTCGCCATCTTTAAGTCCATAACTCAATGCACTGATTCCTGATTTAGTTGCCTTTTTTCTAGCTACTTCTGGCGCTATCTCTTCTGCAATGTATGCCTCTTCTAGTTGTTGCGTTAATTTTTCAATAACGCTTCCAAAATCTTCTATCGTTCCAGTCTGTTTAGTATTGTCCATTTTTGATACTACGATCTCTGGTGTTACCTTTATGCTGCACCTGTCTTGTAATTTGCTAACTATATCTTCAATTGAAGTTGGGGCTTCCCCTACTACAATTCGTGCTTTTCCTGTTAGACGTCCTAGTACCAGTTGTATTACTGTTTCTTTATTTTCTGGCTTTACTATTTTCTTTAATACATTTAAGTTTGACACCACACCTTTCAAATCCTTCTCATTACCATCATACTTTGATATGAGAGAAGTGGTGATTTAATCAATTCCATAATGTCAGCCATTTTGTCAGGTTTCGTTTCTATTGTTATGTCAAATTGGTTCTCTGATAATGTCGTATTTAACGAATCTGGATGTCTCTCGAAGTGTATTTTTATGCACTTATTTATTTCGTAGTATCGTATTTCTTCTTAACTAGCTTTGTTAATATTTCATCTTTAATAGACGATTCGTGCTTTCGTAGGAGTTCTTGTATTTCGTCGTATATTTCCTTAGTATTATCCCTTAATGTTGTTAACGCGCAAAGCTATAACATCTGTTCAGCTGTTTCACTGATCATAAATTCTATCTAATATTTCTATTTTCTCGAATAGTTTTTGCATATTTATGCAGCCTCATCAGTAAAATTTCATATTTACGTATGTAACCTTGTACCTTGTTTAAATACATAGCATGTATTTGTTATTGTTGCTGCTCATGGTGTAACGCTCGTTACCGGTGCTCGGTGTTTAATTGGTGCTTAATGTGAAGTTGTAGGGTGTCATCAGTCGTCGCTCGATGTCTTGTCGTCTTCCACGTTGGGAACGGTTGTTCCATTCAATCACACTAGTCACATCTCGTATACCGTAGTCTCGCCATTCATTCTATCACCTTTCAAATGAACATCACTTCTACATAGGTATTGCTTATGGTTTCACTGCACTGCTTCTCATTACTCATAACATCATTATTTCCGTTTACTTTAGTTTTGGGGTCGATGCGATGTTCCTCACTTCAAGGTAGCTCTAATTCAAACTGATCGCTTAAGGGTTTATTCATAATGTTGTTGCATTTTTGCACGTTGAGGAAGGTTGTCAAAACACTTTTTTTACATAATTGCTTTATATCACACTTTTTCGCCCTTCAAACGGTTCATCCTTATATTTTCGATGAGTTGTCATTTTGTACACCACACTGTGTTTGCTTTTGGTCGCTCATTCATCGATTGTTTTTATAGGGGTCACTTGTGCCAGCTGCGTTGTTCAATACAAATTTGCACATTGACACTTTTATCCGTCGTATACCGTGTATGGTCAAAAACGCACTTTTTTTTTACACTATTTGATGCGTTAGCACGACACTGCTGTACGTTACGTTGTACGTATCCAAATAATTTGTTTTATACTTCTGCCCGCCGATTGCAGATTAAGGTCACGGTCGCCATGAATTGGATAGTGGCCTGTACGGTACATACTGTACATCGAACAGCGTCGCGGTAGGTCATTGGTTCGCTGCCATGAGCCGAGTGGAATAAAACTTCGTTCGAGCGGACTTTTCGACACTTGATCGTCCAGGCGATCATAGAAACCTTTAGGAGGTTTCCCTACTGGAAACGTTGGAGTTTAGAGGCCCTTACCTTGGTAGGGGGGACATAATAACTCTTTAAATGAGAATCTATAGGTGTAGGATGGCATAGTCCTATCCTGACAGTCCGAACGAATCTCTTGCCCACGGTCGGAATTGGTTTTATTTATACTCAAATTAAAGTTGAGGGTTTTCGCACATTTGGTTCCGGGTTTTTATGTTGGAAAGTTATTGTTTTCACTCTGCTAGTTACGTTTGTCTTTTGTTGACAAGAACGATGGTTCTTGTCACTAAGTTCCTGTTTGGGTTTAATGCATAAACTGTTCCTGCTATGTTTGTTACGTTTCGGTTGGTTCTGTTAAGTGTGTCACAATTGTTTTTATATGAACGGTGTGGCCTAGAGCTCTTCCGGGTGTGTATGGTATGATCTGATTTGCTGAGTGTTTTAATAATGGATTGTTTACAATGGTGTGATTTGGCTTTCCAAAGTGGTTTACTATGTGTCTATGCTGATAGTGTGTATTACATATGTTCTGTATAGCAGATATGCTACATGCCAACGGGCTTATGTTTCCTTACACCTACCGCAATTGCTACACACTACTGAATTTACTTGTACCTTACTGGTTGTCCCAATGATTCCGAGTTGCTTACGGATGGCTCCGACTCAGCAGGTGTGGGTCGATCCGCATAAACTTAAGCGATAGTAGTATACTATGATAGAAAATTTTAATGCCCTCATGGGTTTATGTCTCGAATGGACCGTGCCTTCATACGTAGGATTGACTATCCTGATATGTTACATAAGTCACTGAACCAAGCTCACTGGACCCACAGCGGTTGTTTGTTCCAAAAAAAGAAGGACCGTTTGAATGTAAATCAAATCACTTGCCGCCTTTACAGGAAAAAAAATCTCAAACCTCTCAACAAAATCGTGTGGTATCCCATCGCTTTACTTTAGTAACGACACCAAATTAATTTAAAATTTAAATTAAAAACTTCAACGCGTTCCTTCTGAATCAAAAAAAACTTCACGCGTTACTCTGCGTGTAGAACTGTGATAAAAAGGATAAATTATGGTAATCTGTCGTTACGTGTCCTTAGTTACCGTTACGTGTGCTTGCTCGTTCGCTCAACACAACAGCATCTACACGCTACACCAGATGAATCTGCATGACGCACACGATGCATCGGTCATAGAACATGACTTCGGTGCTGCCAGCCAGCCAGCGAGCTGAGTATTGGTGCTCTTGTAGGAATAGTTAAGAAAAAATATGCACTGCGCGAACTGAACGGATCCTGGGAAACCAAGGGATACACACTAAAATCGCACCAATCTTATCCACAACTTCGCTCACTATGAATAATCATTTTGATATGTTTCCCGCTTAATTTCCTTGAGAACTTTACTGCACGACACTCAGTGGCGGATTAAGGGTATCAGGGGGCCTTAGGCGGTAAGACGAGTTGAGGCCCCCTGTAATGCTAAATGATGGGGAAGGGGGTTTGTACTGGCACTTGAACTTGCTGTTGGGAGATTGAACAGTAAACTTGAAATGGCCCCCTCGACGGCATTTCTACGATCATCTGTCACAGGAAGACAATTTCTGGCAGGGGGGGAGGTGGGCAATCATTCGCCAACCTCGGGGCCCCAACGTCCATCCTTCCATGGACCTTTGTCGCTAGTACTATGTCCATACGGCTACTTAGACTAGCGATCTACGGGCCCCAGGCGTCCGCCTAGTCTGCTTACCGTTAAATCCCCACTGAGGACACTTAAATATTTTCAGCAATCCTGATTTCGTATTACAGATGAAATGAAGTTTATGTTTAAATACTACACGGGATGTATGTAATATTGCTAAACTCTACTATAATACAATATAAATATTCATTTACTTACCGCCATAGTTGAGCTTCCGCAATTATCCATTTTTGGAGCATGATGCAGCGGTAGTCCTCAAATAGCTGAAAATAGAAGAGCAATAACAGACATTAGTAGCCCAATCCTCACCACGATTGCAAAATTTCTTCCAGACACTGCGCAACACAGTTTCTTTTGGAAATTTATGAAATGCCGTATTTGTTCCCAGTTGTTTCACTTTGCAACGGTTGTTGCACAACAAACACAGAACACGAGATCGACATGATGAAAAAAGATTCCTGAATAGGATGAATGGATAAAAATCACTTTTAGGCAGAGAAGTATCCCATGCTGGCGATTTGGTTATGCTATGCATGAACAAAAGTGTGATGAAATGAAATAAACCGCCAAAAGAGATTACTGAGAATTTTTGAACCATCGAAACGTAAACAAGACACCAATACATGTACAAGAGGAATTCTTGCCGTCAAAATCGGTGCCTAAGATGGTAGCTGCCAAACGGGCTAATATGTGACCTGATAGCTCAACAGACCTTGCAATACGGTATTTTTCTATATAACAGTCTGAGAGCGTCTCGTTTATAACACCCAGTGTGACAAATAGACTTGAATAATAATCTGTGGATAATATTTAATTTCATCCGTCCACTAGTTCCTCCTTTCCCTCCTTCCCGTCCCATCATTCCCACCTTTCCCTCCCTCCTTTCCTCCTACCCTCCTACCCTTCCTCCTTCCTTTCCTTCCTTCCCTCCTTTCCCTCATTTACCTCCTTTCCCTATTTCCCTCCATTCTCTATTTTCCCTCCTTTCAATCCTTTCCCTCCCTCCTTTCCCTCCTTCCCTTGCCTTCTTTGATTCCAGAAGGTCCCTGCATGCCTCTAAGAGCGTCGCGTTTATACCACCCGGTGTGACAGATCGACCTGAATAATCTGTGGATAATATTTAATTTTCATCCGTCCACTAATTTAAAGCATCGATCGATCGCAATCGATTCTTGACTAGCATCCTCCATTTTTGATTACGAGCAATGGATTATTGACTATGAGCAATTGCTTTCAGCAAGCCGGTTGCTGGCGCGGAGTGACCAGATTGTTTTAAGAGGTTATCGCTAGGAACTTTAAAGCAAATACTGTATTTTTCTATATGACCGTCTAAGAGCGTCGCGTTTGTAACACCCGGTGTGATAGATAGATTTGAAAACTAATCGGTGATACTTTTTAATTTCATCCATCCACTATTTAAAGCATTTGTTTACTGCTATACTTCATCCACGAAATAAAAGATTTTATCTGATAGGTTTGATTCTTGTATTTCGAATCGATAAAAATCCATAAAATGTAGCTAAAGAATTACTACTAACTAACTAAGTAACAAAAATCAACTTAATACAAATCATCCAAGCATCCGCTGTAAAGTAACGCTGATCAGCCTTTTACTAGAATTTATAAAAGAGATTTGTGCATTCCATAGCCTCATTCAGTAGACCCGTCGTTCGTAATGGGCGTCTCCAACTGCACTCTCTTCCCTTCCCTCCGCTGTGGCGCTCCACCGTGTGGAAGAGGCAATTGGAGTAGTGATGTGCTGTATTGAGCGCACCCAGCGATTCCCGATCCGACTCCGACTATTGTTAGTTCGATTCCGACTCCGGCAAAATGGAACCACTAGATCCGCCCGGAATCGGAGTCGTTCGGAGTCGTCCAGAGTCCACGACTCCGAACGACTCCGAACGACTCCAAAGGACTCCGAACGACTCCGAACGACTCCGACTCCGGCGACTCCGTTGACTCCGGATGACTCCGACTCCGGGCGACTCCAGGCGACTCCGGGCGACTCCGCACACTCCGGACGACTTCGGATATTGCAGCGCGGACCTACCCTCCGGATCGATTCCGATTTATGGGAGTCGGATCGGAGTCGACTCTGGATTTTTGCCAACTTTATCCATCATACAACAGTATGGAAGCTGATTTGCGCGCAAGGATGCTGGCTGCCCACCGGTCATTCTACAGCCTGAAAAAGCAGTTTACCTCAAAGAACCTTCGCGACGGACGAAGCTTGGACTATATAGTACCTATATAGTACCAGTACTCACATACGCCTCTGAGACATGGACACTGTCCAAATCTGACGACCCAGCTTAGCCGCGTTCGAGAGGAAGATGCTCAGAAGGATACTTGGCCCCGTATGTGTGGAAGGACAATGGAGAGCCGCTATAATGACGAGCTATACGAGATGTACGGCGACCTCACTGTCGTACAGCGTATCAAGCTCGCCAGGCTCCGGTGGGCTGGCCATCTTGTACGCATGAAACGGACGACCCAGCCCGTAAGTCTTTTTAGGCCGTCCACAAGGACAGAAGCGGGTAGGCCCAAATTGAGGTGGCAAGAGGCGTGGAGGCGCCGCCATTAAGCCGAATAAGGACTGGCAGACGAAGGCGCGAGACGTGAGCGGTTCCGGACAATCCTGAGGCAGGCCAAGACCGCAAAGCGGTTGTAGTGCCGGATAGTAAGTAACCCTCACTAAATTGGAGTCCTCATTACTATAACGTACGGGGCTCCTTTCCCTCCTTCCATACTTTCCCGCCTTTCCCTCCCTTCTTTCCTTTCTTCCCTCCTTTCACTCCTTCTACTTCTTTCCCCTCTTCCCACCATCCTTTTCCTCCTTTCCCTTCCCTCCTACCCTTCTCTCCTTTCCCTCCTTTCATCCATCCCTTTCCCCCTTTCACACCTTTCCCTCCTTCTCTTCCATCTTTTCTCTTCCTCCTTCCCTCCTTTCCCTCCATCCTTCCCACCTTTCCCTCCTTTCCTTTCCTCCCTCTCCTTCCTTTCCCCCCTCCTAACCCTCCTTTCCCTTCTTTCCCTATGTTCCCTTCTTTCCCTCCTTCCCTCCTTTCCCTCATTTTCCCTCCTTCCCTACCCTGCTTTTCCTCCGTTCTTT
>NW_024428386.1:0-17500 GCF_017562075.2 Anopheles merus | reverse complement strand
TCAAGCTAGGCGTTGGTCAGTAGCTTTTGGCGCAACATGGAGGAAGTATTCGAGTTCAGATTTCTGGGACTTAGCGTATTTTTCAAAACTATTAATGGAAATTAAACTATAAATGGGTCACAAGCTAGGCGTTGGTCAGTAGCTTTTGGCGCAACATGGAGGAAGTATTCGAGTTCAGATTTCTGGGACTTAGCGTATTTTTCAATCATATTAAACCGAATCAAACATAAAAATGATGAAACCTACACGACGTTCCTAGGTTATGGACGAAAACTGACGATTTAGTGCCGGTCAGGATAGCCGTGCACCAAAATTGTGTACCGATCAGGGAAAGTACAACACGGAGGGCGCAGCCCGAGCGTACGCGTTCATGGATGTCCATGTTGGTACAAGTTGCCGGTCAGGATAGCCGTGCACCAAAATTGTGTACCGATCAGGGAAAGTACAACACGGAGGGCGCAGCCCGAGCGTACGCGTTCATGGATGTCCATGTTGGTACAAGTTGCCGGTCAGGATAGCCGTGCACCAAAATTGTGTACCGATCAGGGAAAGTACAACACGGAGGGCGCAGCCCGAGCGTACGCGTTCATGGATGTCCATGTTGGTACAAGTTGCCGGTCAGGATAGCCGTGCACCAAAATTGTGTACCGATCAGGGAAAGTACAACACGGAGGGCGCAGCCCGAGCGTACGCGTTCATGGATGTCCATGTTGGTACAAGTTGCCGGTCAGGATAGCCGTGCACCAAAATTGTGTACCGATCAGGGAAAGTACAACACGGAGGGCGCAGCCCGAGCGTACGCGTTCATGGATGTCCATGTTGGTACAAGTTGCCGGTCAGGATAGCCGTGCACCAAAATTGTGTACCGATCAGGGAAAGTACAACACGGAGGGCGCAGCCCGAGCGTACGCGTTCATGGATGTCCATGTTGGTACAAGTTGCCGGTCAGGATAGCCGTGCACCAAAATTGTGTACCGATCAGGGAAAGTACAACACGGAGGGCGCAGCCCGAGCGTACGCGTTCATGGATGTCCATGTTGGTACAAGTTGCCGGTCAGGATAGCCGTGCACCAAAATTGTGTACCGATCAGGGAAAGTACACTACGTTCCTATGACTTGGGTGAAAAGTGTTGATAAAGTGCCGGATAGGATAGACCGTGGCTTATCGTACACATCACAAACAAAAACCCCTTAGTGAGCAGTAGCAAGTGTCGATGGAACAAAGCGAAGGCAATACAAACTGATCAAGTACAATAAAGAACGCTACGTACTAGGACTTCTGTCCAAGAATGGTGTCCGCGACGGGAGGGCAATGGTCGAGCAAGCAGGTTTCCCTAGTAAACCTTGTATGGTAAACATACCCAAGCGTGTCCGTATGCACGCAACGATAGTCACGAACGGGCACATACCTAGGGAAAGTACTCTACGTACTAGGACTTCTGTCCAAGAATGGTGTCCGCGACGGTCGGGGAGCAGGTTACTTATCATGGCAAACAAGTTAATAGCTACCTTAAGAGAACGAAAGTTACTGTGGATGGAACAAAACGTGTGCCTAGAATTCCTTCTGGTTTCCCTAGTAAACCTTGTATGGTAACATACCCAAGCGTGTCCGTATGCACGCAACGATAGTCACGAACGGGCACATACCTAGGGAAAGTACTCTACGTACTAGGACTTCTGTCCAAGAATGGTGTCCGCGACGGGAGGGCAATGGTCGAGCAAGCAGGTTTCCCTAGTAAACCTTGTATGGTAAACATACCCAAGCGTGTCCGTATGCACGCAACGATAGTCACGAACGGGCACATACCTAGGGAAAGTACTCTACGTACTAGGACTTCTGTCCAAGAATGGTGTCCGCGACGGGAGGGCAATGGTCGAGCAAGCAGGTTTCCCTAGTAAACCTTGTATGGTAAACATACCCAAGCGTGTCCGTATGCACGCAACGATAGTCACGAACGGGCACATACCTAGGGAAAGTACTCTACGTACTAGGACTTCTGTCCAAGAATGGTGTCCGCGACGGGAGGGCAATGGTCGAGCAAGCAGGTTTCCCTAGTAAACCTTGTATGGTAAACATACCCAAGCGTGTCCGTATGCACGCAACGATAGTCACGAACGGGCACATACCTAGGGAAAGTACTCTACGTACTAGGACTTCTGTCCAAGAATGGTGTCCGCGACGGGAGGGCAATGGTCGAGCAAGCAGGTTTCCCTAGTAAACCTTGTATGGTAAACATACCCAAGCGTGTCCGTATGCACGCAACGATAGTCACGAACGGGCACATACCTAGGGAAAGTACTCTACGTACTAGGACTTCTGTCCAAGAATGGTGTCCGCGACGGGAGGGCAATGGTCGAGCAAGCAGGTTTCCCTAGTAAACCTTGTATGGTAAACATACCCAAGCGTGTCCGTATGCACGCAACGATAGTCACGAACGGGCACATACCTAGGGAAAGTACTCTACGTACTAGGACTTCTGTCCAAGAATGGTGTCCGCGACGGGAGGGCAATGGTCGAGCAAGCAGGTTTCCCTAGTAAACCTTGTATGGTAAACATACCCAAGCGTGTCCGTATGCACGCAACGATAGTCACGAACGGGCACATACCTAGGGAAAGTACTCTACGTACTAGGACTTCTGTCCAAGAATGGTGTCCGCGACGGGAGGGCAATGGTCGAGCAAGCAGGTTTCCCTAGTAAACCTTGTATGGTAACATACCCAAGCGTGTCCGTATGCACGCAACGATAGTCACGAACGGGCACATACCTAGGGAAAGTACTCTACGTACTAGGACTTCTGTCCAAGAATGGTGTCCGCGACGGGAGGGCAATGGTCGAGCAAGCAGGTTTCCCTAGTAAACCTTGTATGGTAAACATACCCAAGCGTGTCCGTATGCACGCAACGATAGTCACGAACGGGCACATACCTAGGGAAAGTACTCTACGTACTAGGACTTCTGTCCAAGAATGGTGTCCGCGACGGGAGGGCAATGGTCGAGCAAGCAGGTTTCCCTAGTAAACCTTGTATGGTAAACATACCCAAGCGTGTCCGTATGCACGCAACGATAGTCACGAACGGGCACATACCTAGGGAAAGTACTCTACGTACTAGGACTTCTGTCCAAGAATGGTGTCCGCGACGGGAGGGCAATGGTCGAGCAAGCAGGTTTCCCTAGTAAACCTTGTATGGTAAACATACCCAAGCGTGTCCGTATGCACGCAACGATAGTCACGAACGGGCACATACCTAGGGAAAGTACTCTACGTACTAGGACTTCTGTCCAAGAATGGTGTCCGCGACGGGAGGGCAATGGTCGAGCAAGCAGGTTTCCCTAGTAAACCTTGTATGGTAAACATACCCAAGCGTGTCCGTATGCACGCAACGATAGTCACGAACGGGCACATACCTAGGGAAGTACTCTACGTACTAGGACTTCTGTCCAAGAATGGTGTCCGCGACGGGAGGGCAATGGTCGAGCAAGCAGGTTTCCCTAGTAAACCTTGTATGGTAAACATACCCAAGCGTGTCCGTATGCACGCAACGATAGTCACGAACGGGCACATACCTAGGGAAAGTACTCTACGTACTAGGACTTCTGTCCAAGAATGGTGTCCGCGCGGTCGGGAAGCAGGTTACTTATCATGGCAAACAAGTTAAATAGCTACCTTAAGAGAACGAAAGTTACTGTGGATGGAACAAAACGTGTGCCTAGAATCCTTCCTGGTTTCCCTAGTAAACCTTGTATGGTAAACATACCCAAGCGTGTCCGTATGCACGCAACGATAGTCACGAACGGGCACATACCTAGGGAAAGTACTCTACGTACTAGGACTTCTGTCCAAGAATGGTGTCCGCGACGGAGGGCAATGGTCGAGCAAGCAGGTTTCCCTAGTAAACCTTGTATGGTAAACATACCCAAGCGTGTCCGTATGCACGCAACGATAGTCACGAACGGGCACATACCTAGGGAAAGTACTCTACGTACTAGGACTTCTGTCCAAGAATGGTGTCCGCGACGGGAGGGCAATGGTCGAGCAAGCAGGTTTCCCTAGTAAACCTTGTATGGTAAACATACCCAAGCGTGTCCGTATGCACGCAACGATAGTCACGAACGGGCACATACCTAGGGAAAGTACTCTACGTACTAGGACTTCTGTCCAAGAATGGTGTCCGCGACGGGAGGGCAATGGTCGAGCAAGCAGGTTTCCCTAGTAAACCTTGTATGGTAAACATACCCAAGCGTGTCCGTATGCACGCAACGATAGTCACGAACGGGCACATACCTAGGGAAAGTACTCTACGTACTAGGACTTCTGTCCAAGAATGGTGTCCGCGACGGGAGGGCAATGGTCGAGCAAGCAGGTTTCCCTAGTAAACCTTGTATGGTAAACATACCCAAGCGTGTCCGTATGCACGCAACGATAGTCACGAACGGGCACATACCTAGGGAAAGTACTCTACGTACTAGGACTTCTGTCCAAGAATGGTGTCCGCGACGGGAGGGCAATGGTCGAGCAAGCAGGTTTCCCTAGTAAACCTTGTATGGTAAACATACCCAAGCGTGTCCGTATGCACGCAACGATAGTCACGAACGGGCACATACCTAGGGAAAGTACTCTACGTACTAGGACTTCTGTCCAAGAATGGTGTCCGCGACGGGAGGGCAATGGTCGAGCAAGCAGGTTTCCCTAGTAAACCTTGTATGGTAAACATACCCAAGCGTGTCCGTATGCACGCAACGATAGTCACGAACGGCACATACCTAGGGAAAGTACTCTACGTACTAGGACTTCTGTCCAAGAATGGTGTCCGCGACGGGAGGGCAATGGTCGAGCAAGCAGGTTTCCCTAGTAAACCTTGTATGGTAAACATACCCAAGCGTGTCCGTATGCACGCAACGATAGTCACGAACGGGCACATACCTAGGGAAAGTACTCTACGTACTAGGACTTCTGTCCAAGAATGGTGTCCGCGACGGGAGGGCAATGGTCGAGCAAGCAGGTTTCCCTAGTAACCTTGTATGGTAAACATACCCAAGCGTGTCCGTATGCACGCAACGATAGTCACGAACGGGCACATACCTAGGGAAAGTACTCTACGTACTAGGACTTCTGTCCAAGAATGGTGTCCGCGACGGGAGGGCAATGGTCGAGCAAGCAGGTTTCCCTAGTAAACCTTGTATGGTAAACATACCCAAGCGTGTCCGTATGCACGCAACGATAGTCACGAACGGGCACATACCTAGGAAAGTACTCTACGTACTAGGACTTCTGTCCAAGAATGGTGTCCGCGACGGGAGGGCAATGGTCGAGCAAGCAGGTTTCCCTAGTAAACCTTGTATGGTAAACATACCCAAGCGTGTCCGTATGCACGCAACGATAGTCACGAACGGGCACATACCTAGGGAAAGTACTCTACGTACTAGGACTTCTGTCCAAAATGGTGTCCGCGACGGTCGGGGAAGCAGGTTACTTATCATGGCAAACAAGTTAAATAGCTACCTTAAGAGAACGAAAGTTACTGTGGATGGAACAAAACGTGTGCCTAGAATTCTTCCTGGTTTCCCTAGTAAACCTTGTATGGTAAACATACCCAGCGTGTCCGTATGCACGCAACGATAGTCACGAACGGGCACATACCTAGGGAAAGTACTCTACGTACTAGGACTTCTGTCCAAGAATGGTGTCCGCGACGGTCGGGGAATTGTGTGTTTGACTCAATTACCAAATCCTAGGAACATACATGTAGTGTATACAAACATTAACATTAACGCGTACGTTTGGGCTGCGCACTCCAAATGGTACACAAATAAGGGTGATTTTATGATCAGACGGACAAAAACAAAGGTGGAGAAGACAGTTTTCGGCACGATGTGCACAGAGCTCATTTCGTCGTCCCGGGCGAATGGAAAAACACAAAATCGCGAGTATCTTTCTAGGTTTCTGTCTATAAAAGGGCAGGCCAAAAGGTGACCGGTTGAGATAAGCATTTTAAGCATACAAGCACTTTATTGCAACTTTTGACACAAAACTAGGTACGTACATGTAGATTGTACCAACATGGACATCCATGAACGCGTACGCTCGGGCTGCGCCCTCCGTGTTGTACTTTCCCTGATCGGTACACAATTTTGGTGCACGGCTATCCTGACCGGCAACTTGTACCAACATGGACATCCATGAACGCGTACGTAGTGTACTTTCCCTGATCGGTACACAATTTTGGTGCATGTGTACCAACATGGACATCCATGAACGCGTACGCTCGGGCTGCGCCCTCCGTGTTGTACTTTCCCTGATCGGTACACAATTTTGGTGCACGGCTATCCTGACCGGCAACTTGTACCAACATGGACATCCATGAACGCGTACGTAGTGTACTTTCCCTGATCGGTACACAATTTTGGTGCATGTGTACCAACATGGACATCCATGAACGCGTACGCTCGGGCTGCGCCCTCCGTGTTGTACTTTCCCTGATCGGTACACAATTTTGGTGCACGGCTATCCTGACCGGCAACTTGTACCAACATGGACATCCATGAACGCGTACGTAGTGTACTTTCCCTGATCGGTACACAATTTTGGTGCATGTGTACCAACATGGACATCCATGAACGCGTACGCTCGGGCTGCGCCCTCCGTGTTGTACTTTCCCTGATCGGTACACAATTTTGGTGCACGGCTATCCTGACCGGCAACTTGTACCAACATGGACATCCATGAACGCGTACGTAGTGTACTTTCCCTGATCGGTACACAATTTTGGTGCATGTGTACCAACATGGACATCCATGAACGCGTACGCTCGGGCTGCGCCCTCCGTGTTGTACTTTCCCTGATCGGTACACAATTTTGGTGCACGGCTATCCTGACCGGCAACTTGTACCAACATGGACATCCATGAACGCGTACGTAGTGTACTTTCCCTGATCGGTACACAATTTTGGTGCATGTGTACCAACATGGACATCCATGAACGCGTACGCTCGGGCTGCGCCCTCCGTGTTGTACTTTCCCTGATCGGTACACAATTTTGGTGCACGGCTATCCTGACCGGCAACTTGTACCAACATGGACATCCATGAACGCGTACGTAGTGTACTTTCCCTGATCGGTACACAATTTTGGTGCATGTGTACCAACATGGACATCCATGAACGCGTACGCTCGGGCTGCGCCCTCCGTGTTGTACTTTCCCTGATCGGTACACAATTTTGGTGCACGGCTATCCTGACCGGCAACTTGTACCAACATGGACATCCATGAACGCGTACGTAGTGTACTTTCCCTGATCGGTACACAATTTTGGTGCATGTGTACCAACATGGACATCCATGAACGCGTACGCTCGGGCTGCGCCCTCCGTGTTGTACTTTCCCTGATCGGTACACAATTTTGGTGCACGGCTATCCTGACCGGCAACTTGTACCAACATGGACATCCATGAACGCGTACGTAGTGTACTTTCCCTGATCGGTACACAATTTTGGTGCATGTGTACCAACATGGACATCCATGAACGCGTACGCTCGGGCTGCGCCCTCCGTGTTGTACTTTCCCTGATCGGTACACAATTTTGGTGCACGGCTATCCTGACCGGCAACTTGTACCAACATGGACATCCATGAACGCGTACGTAGTGTACTTTCCCTGATCGGTACACAATTTTGGTGCATGTGTACCAACATGGACATCCATGAACGCGTACGCTCGGGCTGCGCCCTCCGTGTTGTACTTTCCCTGATCGGTACACAATTTTGGTGCACGGCTATCCTGACCGGCAACTTGTACCAACATGGACATCCATGAACGCGTACGTAGTGTACTTTCCCTGATCGGTACACAATTTTGGTGCATGTGTACCAACATGGACATCCATGAACGCGTACGCTCGGGCTGCGCCCTCCGTGTTGTACTTTCCCTGATCGGTACACAATTTTGGTGCACGGCTATCCTGACCGGCAACTTGTACCAACATGGACATCCATGAACGCGTACGTAGTGTACTTTCCCTGATCGGTACACAATTTTGGTGCATGTGTACCAACATGGACATCCATGAACGCGTACGCTCGGGCTGCGCCCTCCGTGTTGTACTTTCCCTGATCGGTACACAATTTTGGTGCACGGCTATCCTGACCGGCAACTTGTACCAACATGGACATCCATGAACGCGTACGTAGTGTACTTTCCCTGATCGGTACACAATTTTGGTGCATGTGTACCAACATGGACATCCATGAACGCGTACGCTCGGGCTGCGCCCTCCGTGTTGTACTTTCCCTGATCGGTACACAATTTTGGTGCACGGCTATCCTGACCGGCAACTTGTACCAACATGGACATCCATGAACGCGTACGTAGTGTACTTTCCCTGATCGGTACACAATTTTGGTGCATGTGTACCAACATGGACATCCATGAACGCGTACGCTCGGGCTGCGCCCTCCGTGTTGTACTTTCCCTGATCGGTACACAATTTTGGTGCACGGCTATCCTGACCGGCAACTTGTACCAACATGGACATCCATGAACGCGTACGTAGTGTACTTTCCCTGATCGGTACACAATTTTGGTGCATGTGTACCAACATGGACATCCATGAACGCGTACGCTCGGGCTGCGCCCTCCGTGTTGTACTTTCCCTGATCGGTACACAATTTTGGTGCACGGCTATCCTGACCGGCAACTTGTACCAACATGGACATCCATGAACGCGTACGTAGTGTACTTTCCCTGATCGGTACACAATTTTGGTGCATGTGTACCAACATGGACATCCATGAACGCGTACGCTCGGGCTGCGCCCTCCGTGTTGTACTTTCCCTGATCGGTACACAATTTTGGTGCACGGCTATCCTGACCGGCAACTTGTACCAACATGGACATCCATGAACGCGTACGTAGTGTACTTTCCCTGATCGGTACACAATTTTGGTGCATGTGTACCAACATGGACATCCATGAACGCGTACGCTCGGGCTGCGCCCTCCGTGTTGTACTTTCCCTGATCGGTACACAATTTTGGTGCACGGCTATCCTGACCGGCAACTTGTACCACATGGACATCCATGAACGCGTACGTAGTGTACTTTCCCTGATCGGTACACAATTTTGGTGCATGTGTACCAACATGGACATCCATGAACGCGTACGCTCGGGCTGCGCCCTCCGTGTTGTACTTTCCCTGATCGGTACACAATTTTGGTGCACGGCTATCCTGACCGGCAACTTGTACCAACATGGACATCCATGAACGCGTACGTAGTGTACTTTCCCTGATCGGTACACAATTTTGGTGCATGTGTACCAACATGGACATCCATGAACGCGTACGCTCGGGCTGCGCCCTCCGTGTTGTACTTTCCCTGATCGGTACACAATTTTGGTGCACGGCTATCCTGACCGGCAACTTGTACCAACATGGACATCCATGAACGCGTACGTAGTGTACTTTCCCTGATCGGTACACAATTTTGGTGCATGTGTACCAACATGGACATCCATGAACGCGTACGCTCGGGCTGCGCCCTCCGTGTTGTACTTTCCCTGATCGGTACACAATTTTGGTGCACGGCTATCCTGACCGGCAACTTGTACCAACATGGACATCCATGAACGCGTACGTAGTGTACTTTCCCTGATCGGTACACAATTTTGGTGCATGTGTACCAACATGGACATCCATGAACGCGTACGCTCGGGCTGCGCCCTCCGTGTTGTACTTTCCCTGATCGGTACACAATTTTGGTGCACGGCTATCCTGACCGGCAACTTGTACCAACATGGACATCCATGAACGCGTACGTAGTGTACTTTCCCTGATCGGTACACAATTTTGGTGCATGTGTACCAACATGGACATCCATGAACGCGTACGCTCGGGCTGCGCCCTCCGTGTTGTACTTTCCCTGATCGGTACACAATTTTGGTGCACGGCTATCCTGACCGGCAACTTGTACCAACATGGACATCCATGAACGCGTACGTAGTGTACTTTCCCTGATCGGTACACAATTTTGGTGCATGTGTACCAACATGGACATCCATGAACGCGTACGCTCGGGCTGCGCCCTCCGTGTTGTACTTTCCCTGATCGGTACACAATTTTGGTGCACGGCTATCCTGACCGGCAACTTGTACCAACATGGACATCCATGAACGCGTACGTAGTGTACTTTCCCTGATCGGTACACAATTTTGGAGCACGGCTTAGGAAATGTGCTTAAAATGTTATCAATCAATCCATTTAATCTTGTTATAGTCGATACTTACCGTGCCGACCAAGTAGGACACGATACAAGGCAATGTTGTTTGAGAAATAATATGTCCGCCATACATTTCAGTACAAAATTGCTCGGTCAGACCTACGGCGGGCCATAACTCGAATACTAAACGTCGCAGACATGGGTCGTAGAACAATTTTAAGCTCGTCTAATCATTCTCTATCCGATTCTGGATAGTGGTTTTTTGACCACTTTTCATCATTTTGTGACACCCCGAACCTAGGGACAGCTCCCTAGCTTTTTGCAAAAAAGTGCACCGAACGGGCCGGAGAGCTCGAGTAGTCAAAAAAATTTTTTTCGCTAAAAACCCTCAAAACGTGTCAGAAACACACCCTAGATGATGAAAAGTGCAACCAGAAAGTCAACCGACAACATGCCCGGGGGTACCAATTTGCTCTACGCGTCCCTAGGTAGGGTACTTTTTCATACAAACATCAATGTGCACGGTGCACAAAGTGCGCGGAACAAAAATTGCTCGGTCAGACCTACGGCGGGCCATAACTCGAATACTAAACGTCGCAGACATGGGTCGTAGAACAATTTTAAGCTCGTCTAATCATTCTCTATCCGATTCTGGATAGTGGTTTTTTGACCACTTTTCATCATTTTGTGACACCCCGAACCTAGGGACAGCTCCCTAGCTTTTTGCAAAAAAGTGCACCGAACGGGCCGGAGAGCTCGAGTAGTCAAAAAAATTTTTTTCGCTAAAAACCCTCAAAACGTGTCAGAAACACACCCTAGATGATGAAAAGTGCAACCAGAAAGTCAACCGACAACATGCCCGGGGGTACCAATTTGCTCTACGCGTCCCTAGGTAGGGTACTTTTTCATACAAACATCAATGTGCACGGTGCACAAAGTGCGCGGAACAAAAATTGCTCGGTCAGACCTACGGCGGGCCATAACTCGAATACTAAACGTCGCAGACATGGGTCGTAGAACAATTTTAAGCTCGTCTAATCATTCTCTATCCGATTCTGGATAGTGGTTTTTTGACCACTTTTCATCATTTTGTGACACCCCGAACCTAGGGACAGCTCCCTAGCTTTTTGCAAAAAAGTGCACCGAACGGGCCGGAGAGCTCGAGTAGTCAAAAAAATTTTTTTCGCTAAAAACCCTCAAAACGTGTCAGAAACACACCCTAGATGATGAAAAGTGCAACCAGAAAGTCAACCGACAACATGCCCGGGGGTACCAATTTGCTCTACGCGTCCCTAGGTAGGGTACTTTTTCATACAAACATCAATGTGCACGGTGCACAAAGTGCGCGGAACAAAAATTGCTCGGTCAGACCTACGGCGGGCCATAACTCGAATACTAAACGTCGCAGACATGGGTCGTAGAACAATTTTAAGCTCGTCTAATCATTCTCTATCCGATTCTGGATAGTGGTTTTTTGACCACTTTTCATCATTTTGTGACACCCCGAACCTAGGGACAGCTCCCTAGCTTTTTGCAAAAAAGTGCACCGAACGGGCCGGAGAGCTCGAGTAGTCAAAAAAATTTTTTTCGCTAAAAACCCTCAAAACGTGTCAGAAACACACCCTAGATGATGAAAAGTGCAACCAGAAAGTCAACCGACAACATGCCCGGGGGTACCAATTTGCTCTACGCGTCCCTAGGTAGGGTACTTTTTCATACAAACATCAATGTGCACGGTGCACAAAGTGCGCGGAACAAAAATTGCTCGGTCAGACCTACGGCGGGCCATAACTCGAATACTAAACGTCGCAGACATGGGTCGTAGAACAATTTTAAGCTCGTCTAATCATTCTCTATCCGATTCTGGATAGTGGTTTTTTGACCACTTTTCATCATTTTGTGACACCCCGAACCTAGGGACAGCTCCCTAGCTTTTTGCAAAAAAGTGCACCGAACGGGCCGGAGAGCTCGAGTAGTCAAAAAAATTTTTTTCGCTAAAAACCCTCAAAACGTGTCAGAAACACACCCTAGATGATGAAAAGTGCAACCAGAAAGTCAACCGACAACATGCCCGGGGGTACCAATTTGCTCTACGCGTCCCTAGGTAGGGTACTTTTTCATACAAACATCAATGTGCACGGTGCACAAAGTGCGCGGAACAAAAATTGCTCGGTCAGACCTACGGCGGGCCATAACTCGAATACTAAACGTCGCAGACATGGGTCGTAGAACAATTTTAAGCTCGTCTAATCATTCTCTATCCGATTCTGGATAGTGGTTTTTTGACCACTTTTCATCATTTTGTGACACCCCGAACCTAGGGACAGCTCCCTAGCTTTTTGCAAAAAAGTGCACCGAACGGGCCGGAGAGCTCGAGTAGTCAAAAAAATTTTTTTCGCTAAAAACCCTCAAAACGTGTCAGAAACACACCCTAGATGATGAAAAGTGCAACCAGAAAGTCAACCGACAACATGCCCGGGGGTACCAATTTGCTCTACGCGTCCCTAGGTAGGGTACTTTTTCATACAAACATCAATGTGCACGGTGCACAAAGTGCGCGGAACAAAAATTGCTCGGTCAGACCTACGGCGGGCCATAACTCGAATACTAAACGTCGCAGACATGGGTCGTAGAACAATTTTAAGCTCGTCTAATCATTCTCTATCCGATTCTGGATAGTGGTTTTTTGACCACTTTTCATCATTTTGTGACACCCCGAACCTAGGGACAGCTCCCTAGCTTTTTGCAAAAAAGTGCACCGAACGGGCCGGAGAGCTCGAGTAGTCAAAAAAATTTTTTTCGCTAAAAACCCTCAAAACGTGTCAGAAACACACCCTAGATGATGAAAAGTGCAACCAGAAAGTCAACCGACAACATGCCCGGGGGTACCAATTTGCTCTACGCGTCCCTAGGTAGGGTACTTTTTCATACAAACATCAATGTGCACGGTGCACAAAGTGCGCGGAACAAAAATTGCTCGGTCAGACCTACGGCGGGCCATAACTCGAATACTAAACGTCGCAGACATGGGTCGTAGAACAATTTTAAGCTCGTCTAATCATTCTCTATCCGATTCTGGATAGTGGTTTTTTGACCACTTTTCATCATTTTGTGACACCCCGAACCTAGGGACAGCTCCCTAGCTTTTTGCAAAAAAGTGCACCGAACGGGCCGGAGAGCTCGAGTAGTCAAAAAAATTTTTTTCGCTAAAAACCCTCAAAACGTGTCAGAAACACACCCTAGATGATGAAAAGTGCAACCAGAAAGTCAACCGACAACATGCCCGGGGGTACCAATTTGCTCTACGCGTCCCTAGGTAGGGTACTTTTTCATACAAACATCAATGTGCACGGTGCACAAAGTGCGCGGAACAAAAATTGCTCGGTCAGACCTACGGCGGGCCATAACTCGAATACTAAACGTCGCAGACATGGGTCGTAGAACAATTTTAAGCTCGTCTAATCATTCTCTATCCGATTCTGGATAGTGGTTTTTTGACCACTTTTCATCATTTTGTGACACCCCGAACCTAGGGACAGCTCCCTAGCTTTTTGCAAAAAAGTGCACCGAACGGGCCGGAGAGCTCGAGTAGTCAAAAAAATTTTTTTCGCTAAAAACCCTCAAAACGTGTCAGAAACACACCCTAGATGATGAAAAGTGCAACCAGAAAGTCAACCGACAACATGCCCGGGGGTACCAATTTGCTCTACGCGTCCCTAGGTAGGGTACTTTTTCATACAAACATCAATGTGCACGGTGCACAAAGTGCGCGGAACAAAAATTGCTCGGTCAGACCTACGGCGGGCCATAACTCGAATACTAAACGTCGCAGACATGGGTCGTAGAACAATTTTAAGCTCGTCTAATCATTCTCTATCCGATTCTGGATAGTGGTTTTTTGACCACTTTTCATCATTTTGTGACACCCCGAACCTAGGGACAGCTCCCTAGCTTTTTGCAAAAAAGTGCACCGAACGGGCCGGAGAGCTCGAGTAGTCAAAAAAATTTTTTTCGCTAAAAACCCTCAAAACGTGTCAGAAACACACCCTAGATGATGAAAGTGCAACCAGAAAGTCAACCGACAACATGCCCGGGGGTACCAATTTGCTCTACGCGTCCCTAGGTAGGGTACTTTTTCATACAAACATCAAAGTGCGCTTAGCAAAGTTCTCCGTCAGACCTACGGCGGGCCATAACTCGAAAACTAAACGTCGCAGACATGGGTCGTAGAACAATTTTAAGTTCGTCTAATGATTCTACATCCGATTCCGGATAGTGGTTTTTTGACCACTTTTCAAAATTTTGTGACACCCCAAACCTAGGGGCAGCTCCCTAGCTTTTGTCAAAAAATGGTCACCGAACGGGCCGGAGAGCTCGAGTAGTCAAAAAATTTTTTTTCGCCAAAATCACTGAAAACGTGTAGAAAACGCATTTTAGATGATGAAAAGTGAAACCAGAACGTCAAACAACAACTTTTTTGGGGGTACCCTTTTTACTCTACGGGCCCCTAGGTAAGGCGCGCCATTAGCGCTTTCCTCTCGAGTTCCCAACTTTTGCCCTCCTGGGAACATGATCATTTGTTCATTGCCTACTATAGGGAGGGTACCTTGCTCCGAGGTCAAAAATGAAAATTTCACCAAATCGTAGTTTTTACCTCTATTTTGTCGTAGGAGCATGGTTTGAGGTGTCGGTGGGTCATTTCGGCCCCCATTTGGGTCATACGTCCCCTCCCCGATTTAGTTCGTCGTATGACCATAGTCCGAACTTATGAAGCAAAAGTGGTGTCTGGTGGTGTCTGCCGATGATCTTAACCTATGATTTCGAGTTGATATGCGTATATTAGAGTAAAATTAGGCCTTGTAGTACACGGCTTATGCCCCGGACTAGGTGTCCCGGGGACAAAATCTCGAAAATTACAGACACCCCAGCATCGCTTAAGGTGGTCAGTAGCAAATATATTTTTGGGTCTTCGGACCCATGAAGAGACAGTAGCTGGCTAGTTTGCTGTACTCTTACGCTGAGAACTGGCAGCGTAGAGGGTCTACGGACCCTGAAAGGACCTACCCAACCTTTCAAAAAGCTCCCTGGAGCGGTACATCACGGGTCTACGGACCCTAAGACTTCGTCGTGATGGTTTCAAGCATAAAAGTCGTAACAGTTTAAGAGGTTTTCGTAAGCGTATATTAAATGCATGCTTGAAACTAAGCCGCGTTGTCTTTAAACACTGCAAGACCAATCGAACTTTTTAGGGAAACTCGAAGGATTCACGCTAAGCTCGATGAGCTATTAAGGGTAGTGGTGCATGGTTTGTCGGCGTTCCTTGGATCTAATCCATTGAACAAATGTGTCTGGGGTCATGGTGCAGGTAAAATAGCGTGATGAAACCGGGTTTCCCTTACCAAATGTGGCATAACTTTCCCTGAGAGCGAAGCTCAGACCCACGTAGGGGAGAGCAAAGTGGAACTTAAATGTTCTATGCAGCAAATGTTCGCCATGCGGATAAACAAGTTGGAATAGCTCAATGTAGTGTAATGCAAACACGAATCGCAATTAACGATAAGGGGACCCAGAAGCAATTCTGCGGAACCCTCGGGGGAGGTGTGAGTTGATATAATTAGAGGTGATAGTCCAAGTTGTTCGAGCTCCGGCTCGGCAGCCGATACGAGGTTCCTGTTGAGCTTGTACATCGCGCAGAGGCGCCGTTCGGTTCTAGCAATGATTCCCGCCACCATGTTTCATGCGTGCAGAGGTCCGTTAGAGCTCGAGCAATGTGTCCCGCCGTGATTACGAAAAAGTTTAACAGTTGACTAAGTTGGGGTGTGTTCAAGTAATCGCGCAGAGATGCCGATCGGTTTCTAGCAATGTTTCCCGTCACAAGGTGGTATTGGCACCTGTGCAGAGTGACCGTTAGCATGTCTCCCGTATCACGGTGGTGTTCTACCACTAGTGCAGAGTGACCGCTAGCAATGTCTCCCGTCACAAGGTGGTAGCCCAGTAGTGCAGAGAAGCCGCTAGCAAGTCTCCCGTCACAGAGTAAGCAGGTCCGCGAAGTGCAGAGTAGCCGTTAGCAATGTCTCCCGTATCACGGTGGTATCATTCCACTAGTGCAGAGTGACCGCTAGCAATGCTTCCCGACACACGGCGGTAGCTTACGCAGTGCAGAGAGACTCATGAGCAAAGTCTTCCGACACACGGTGGTAACTCGACGAGGTGCAGAGTAACCGTTAGCAATGTCTCCCGTATCACGGTGGGGTTCTTCCACTAGTGCAGAGTGACCGCTAGCAATGTTTCCCGACACATCGAAGGAGTAGATCCACGAAGTGCAGAAAGATCGCTGAACCAATCAATGCATCCCGTCGTGGAGAGCTTACACGCCGTAGGACAAAACAGTGGGGTGTATCCAAGTGAAACATTAGTATACATGAGAGTGCAGAGTACCGATTGGACTATAGTGGTCAAACGCAGCCGGGTAATTCAACTCTGTAGCCGTACAAAGGTATCCGCTGTTAGAAGGACACCGTACGGTTTACAGTTTTAACAAAAATGCAGCCGCGGTAATTTCAACCCAACCCACTATAGCCATTCAATGTATCCGTCATAATCATGTATACCGATCGGAGTAGCCAAAGACAATGTTCGTCTAGTGTTGTTGGGGTGTATGCGCGCAGAGATGCCGTTCGGTTTAAAGCAATGTTTCCCGTCACGAGGTGGTATTGGCACCTGTGCAGAGTGACCGTTAGCAATGTCTCCCGTATCACGGTGGAGTTCTTCCACTAGTGCATAAATTGACCGCGAGTCAATGTCCTTCCCGTCACAAGGTAGGTAGCCCAGCAGTGCAGAGAAGCCTTCTGTAGCAAAGTCTCCCGTATCACGGTGGAGTTCTTCCACTAGTGCAGAGAGATCGCTGAACCGTGCAATGTGTCCCGTCGTGCGCACCCGTTCGACCAGATGTAACAAGTTGGGGTGCAAGTTGCAAGTTCACGCGCAGAGATGCCGTTCGTTTTAAAGCAATGTTTCCCGTCACGAGGTGGTATTGGCACCTGTGCAGAGTGACCGTTAGCAATGTCCCCGTATCACGGTGGAGTTCTCCACTAGTGCAGAGTGACCGCTAGCAATGTCTCCCGTCACATTGGTGGTAGCCCAGCAGTGCAGAGAAGCCGCTTTCAGCAATGTTTCCCGTCACGAGGTGGTATTGGCACCTGTGCAGAGTGACCGTTAGCAATGTCTCCCGTATCACGGTGGAGTTCTTCCACTAGTGCAGAGTGACCGCTAGCAATGTCTCCCGTCACC
>NW_024428385.1:0-30327 GCF_017562075.2 Anopheles merus | reverse complement strand
GGAATGGGAGAGAAAATGAGCGAGAGTTTTCCTCGCAAGCAATTTCTAAAAAGAGAGTCACTAGTACCTCAGCATCGCGACCGTTTTCCCTTGCTCGGTTTGGCAGCGCGTTGGGAAAATTCAGTTTCTCTCAGGCAGCAACGCCAGCAGGGCGTTTTGCTCGACACACCACCGTAGAGGGAATTTCTAGTTTTCTTTTAGAGCCAGTGAAAAAAGGGAAGAAAAATCAGACATCAGTTCTTGGAAGTTGAAACCACGAAAATCCCAGAACACCCACCCAGGACAGGACAGGAGGGATAGTCTCCTGTGTTTTATGTTCCCGTTTCTTTTGGGTTTTCCATTTCCCTAGGAAAGGAATTCTCCTGCTTTGATTTGATTCAGTTCGTCGAGTGTGTGCGTGCGTGTGTGTACCTTTTTCCGTATGGATTGAGTTCCCTTACACTGTTTGTTAAATAAAAAAAGAAGAAAGAGTGTAAATTAACACAGCAACAAAACAGCTCGCACCAGGCGGCAGCGTCCTGGCAGGAGCGTCACCCATAACGGGGACACAATCGATCAATAAAAGGCGAGTCTCCTGCTGTACAGCAAGACGGGGCTGTATGTTCACAGTGAACGACGAGTGAAATCTAGTACAACAGCAGGACGAGTAGTAGCAGAAGTATATCCTATCTCACTCTGTGTGTGCGCTCTCTCCCTCTCTGCCATCATTACGTCGCGTCCGGTGTTTGTGGAAAGAAGGAAATGGTGTCAGCGAAGATGGTCGAACCGTTGATAGTGCTTCTGGTTTATTTTAATTGTGATTTAATATTTTACGTTAAAAATATCAATAAACATTAAAGCGTATCGTGGGAATAGCGTGTTTACCTCCCTTTATTAATTATTAATACTACTAACTGCTGCTGCTACAACTACTACTACCGCCCCCTACCCATCCCGAATAAGCTTACAACCCGTATAGAGAAGCCAAAGAGAGGATACGGTACGAGGGAAACCCGGAAGGTCATCAGGGGAATATAAAACTAGACGACATACTGCACAGTCGTTAGCGACTAAAATCGCGCACAACGTGCTCTAAGAAATCAAAGGTAAATATAGCTCTTCTTTCCCAGGGCAACCCTCTTCGAATGCAACCTGAATGTCCTTCGAGAGTCGTATCGATCAAACCTACCACAAAGACAACAGAGCACCCTGTTCCACCTTTTGCACTGGAGCTTTTATTTCACGCCCAATGCTTTATCGTCAGCGCAAAACCATCATCAAGAGTCATTAACCTTCGTTCTAGTTTCCTCCTGGTCCGCTACACTCCGACCGTGTTCAGCATGCAAGTGTGTCCGAACCTCATTTATCGATCGGAATGCAGTCGTCGTCTCGTTAGTTGCGGTTCGTTAGCTGCAGTTTGTGCAGAGAAATACCACACACAACACACACACACTGCTGCTGCTGCTACTGCAGTGTGTGCTGTGTGTGTGTCGCCATTTTCCAACCTCACCATGCTTTGGTGCGATTGGTGTGGTAGTATAGCATAATGTTTTGTTTTGTGAATTTGCTGCAGACAGTTTCATGCCAACAGAACAGTCCGCACGGTACAGCGTATCAACGTCATTTCCCGAACGACGACACACCGTTGCTAAGGAGCTGAGGACCTGCAAACCCCACAGTCGCGCAATTGTTGTCGCAAGGTTGGAGAGTATTTTTAGCCCGTCCCTCTTCCGAAACCGAAAAAAATGGCGAATGTCACTTGAGGCATGTAGCAGGTTGGCGTTGTTATGTAAAGGTAAAGGCGAAGCACTTCGTAGAAGAATGTTAGATTTTGAGGCTGTTTTCCTAGTCATCGGACGATTGCTGGATCGATAACTTGCCTTTTGGAAAGGGGTTATTCGGGAACATGCAAAACGGAATAAGTGGCTTTTTTGGGACACGGGAGATTATGACAGGAACCTTTTATTCGTGTAGCTACGCAACAAAGCCGTAGCACAAAGAGAGCTCCACATAGCGTAGCGGAAGTTATTCTATAGAACTCATACCGTCCTTATATCAATGGAGTATCCTCACGAATCCTTACTGCACAGACTTGAGCCACGTTTGGTTCCAATTGTTCGTACCGGCCGGATCGAAACCCTTCACCAGTGGAAACTTTGCCCGCGTCCAGCCGTCAATCACCGTCAGGTGCCGATTATTATCGACGTGAAACGTTTCTAGCTGGGGCATCGTCCAGTACGACGCATCCAGCGCCCGCAGCCTATTGTTCGACAGGTCTAGCTTGTGCAGCGCTGCCAAATTCACCTGCTCCGTCGCCACGAAGCGCTCCAATCGGTTGTGGCTCAGCAGCAGTTGCTTCAGCCCCGCCGCATTCGCCAAACGATCCAGCTTGAACTCCTCCAGCAGGTTGTAGCTGTAGTCGAGCTTTCGAAGCGCAGTCAGTCGCTCCACTCCGGTGGGAAGATCGCGCAACCGATTGCGCGGCACGGACAGGTCCGCCAAACGGCAGTCATTCTCACGACCGAGGAGCGTCAGCTCCAATCGCTCCAATCCCGCATTATCCAGCGATAGGCGGACGAGCTTGTTACGCTCAACTGTGAACGTCGTGTGAAGATTCTGGTTGTCCGAGTTGCTGGTGAACAGGAAGAGGACCGTGTTGGATTGATCGAAGCGCAGGATACGTTCGATTTCCGCCACCGTACCGTTGCCTTGCTCGTGGATTTTGTTGGAAGTTGCCGGTGGTGGTCTGTAGCCTTCCTTCCAGCATTTCCACGCCTGGTCCGTTTCCTGGATGCGGCTGTAATCGTAGTGGTACGGCTGAACCGGACGGGAAGGTGCTTTAGCTTCCGTGCCGGAGGTGTAAAACCAAATGTTGAGAAACAGCAAAATGTAACTAAAATGATAAATTGTATGTTTTTATCACTTGAAGATGATCATGTGAGATAAGGGTGAAGCAATACTTACAGCCGCAGGGAGGCCATCTTCTTAAGCCGTGTAATCCACCGGCGGCTGCCGATGCTATTTGTTCAAGCGATTAGCGCTCACTAGTCACTCTCCAGAGTGTCTGTGATGTGAGATGACACAGACACTTATCAGTAAATGGAAGCAATGAAATCATTCATAACAAGAGCGCCTAATATTAGCTCTGAGCGTGGTGCTTAATTGACTCGATTGAATCTCATGCTCTGATGCTGATGTCATTTGAAAGACGATTCTTGGAGAGTCATTGTAGGCGATTCCATGAAAAAATGTCCGAAAAAAACTTGGTTTTTGTGAATGTTCATCAGGCCAAAATTAGTGTTTAGGAGCTTTCCATGTTCGGATGTATGTGTCAAGTGTTTATGGGACAACTCGTAAGATAACGCGCACGCTCTCGACCCTCTTTTGTAATGTTTACATGTTTAAAGAGTCTGATAAGCTTGCCTGAAGCAATCCAAACTTGTATTTTATTTATTATTTCATTCATAATAACATTGAACAAAAAACCTGTTAAATGTTGTATATTTTACAGTCATTTCCACTGGTTACTCATGATAACTTTGCTTTCATGATAACTTTGATAACCACAGCCAATTCATGATAACTTTTCTGTTGCGTCACAACGGCATTAAAAATAGTTTGTAATTTCATCTTTTTTGCGTAGAAACTAATTCAATTTAATCAATGTCAATGTCAATGTCCGTGTTAAAACCTAAAAATATCAACTTTGCAGAATTTTCTAATACTGAAAAATCTGCATGAAAATGGTTAAATTTAATTGGTAATCATTCAATTATTGATTCTGTTTCCTCAATTCCCTGAACATGGAAGCAAACAATTTCAACAAAACTAAATCAAGCGTTTGACTTACTGTCAAACATTGGTGCCTTCGAGATAAACATTGAAAATAAGTGCATTAGGGACAAAAACTGTATTCTTAGAGGCAAACGACTGTAATTGCAGCAGATTACATTCTGCGCACAACAGCCTTTACCACTTGGTCATGCTCAGATAACGCTTTCTCGCAGTTGTCAAGTGAAATACCAAACAAAACACCATTTACACCATCCAAATGCGACAAGACCTGATGGCGGGAAGGCTTAGTGTCACTCACTGTTCACTGCCCCACAATACCACACCATTTGATGGTGCGAAAAGACGCAATATTCGCCATTCGCCATTGATCACAACCCTGTTATCACATGCTCGGTGTATGCGTGAGCGGGTTGCTGATGCTAATCTTCGTGCGAAGTGAAATGTCGTGTCGTGATTTGGTCCACGCTTGGCATGTGATATTTTGGGAGGGTTGGATGAATCGTTCACCCTATTTATCATCTGGTTTACAGCTGATGGGGACATGACTGGTGACGTAGCGACTGTTTATCTCCGTTTGCGGACTAATGGAAAGTTTTGTTTGTGTGCATGTTTTGGAGATTGTTTTTGGAGCAGAGATGGAATATTCCGCCTTTTACTGGATTTTTCTTCCGATTCTTTAGTCCCTCCCTCCTCTCGTTATCGTTCATGTTACAAGTTATCAGAGTGTCTAGAGTGCATCATGTTTTCGAAAGAGCAAAAAAAAAACACGACTCTTTCGGTCCTTCGAACCGGATATGTTGTGCTAGTGAACATTGTGCTATCAGTATTTACTCGAGGGGTTAGTTACAACATGGCTCTCATGGTCACATTCCAAGCGCCCTCGTTTCCTCTGCAATTAAATCGCCCATGTACACTAAACAATCACCAACGCTCAGCAAACGCTGAGACCGATGGACGGCCATCTTTCATCGTCTATGTCCAGCTCAATATTTAGAGCAGCGCTGCTGCAATGAAATGCAAACGCGGGCAAGAAAGCGGCCCATCTGGTTTGACCTTCGCCTGTACGTTTGATGAACGACACGTGCAGTGGAAAGAAAGCCATCCCTCCCATGGTGTGATGCATTTCCGTCCCTGTGTCTTCCGTCTGCTCAGGGCGACCGACAATACAAAGTACAATTGCAATGAATTTCATAATTTATATATTTACGTCCATCATGCAGCGGGAGGAGCATCGCGTGAACACACCTTCATGCGCTGGATGCTGGGTGGATGGGTGCACACAATAGACACCGAACCGCAAGACTTGATTCCATCAATTCAACACAATCTTATCGAAGCGTTGTGTGGTAAGGGATCGGTCGGTGGCTTTCCTTCACCACAGCGGGAGTGGAAATTTCCAACGTCCGGTTTAAGGTTACACGGCACGTTCTGCTCAGGCACGCACAGAGCAGTGAATGAGCGGGTAGGAGAATTCCTACCGCATTGAGCGCTGCACACACTACGGAACTCATGATTGACGGGGACGACGGCAACCACGTGACTCACGTGCCCACGGAAGGTGCGTGTTTATGCAGTTCTTGTCAAACAACCGCTCCTCGCTGGCGTATGGTAATCTGATCAAAATTCCTCGCCACCTTATAAAGGCCCAATGTATGTAGCGGAAAACCGGCTTGATGGCCTAGTTTGCTGCAATTTCTGGTGCGCAATTAAAGCGCAAAAATAAGATCCAACCTGCCGTCGCGTACTTTGTTTTGCGCGAGCCTTCAGACACCATTGTGTGCGCAATCATATTCAAAACACAATACACACAACTCACAGCTGTGTTTCGGGTTTGTTTGTCAAGTTGGCAAAGGTCGCGCGCACTTTCGGTGCCAGAAATGCAATGTGGGGAGTGTGTTAAATGTCGTCTTAACATGGCAGAATGTTATGCCAGGTGGATAGTACACAACTAATTAACAAGAATATATTACTGCGTAGCAGCTGATTACAGAGACTTTTCATCCATATTGAAGGTCAGAGAATTATTGTGTTCCTGTAAAAATAACAAGAGCCAAATTTAACCCATAGGAAAAGATCTCATCTGGAATCGAGAAATGTACCCTTGACCTCCTCTATGTTGCGCCGTCGTCATGCTAATTGCTCTATTTGACCTCTCGCTCTATTCCACATCATAACAGGCCATATAAAGCCTTGTTTTGTGTGACGATTGTTAAATTTAAACTAAAATCATTTATCTTATTTTGTGGTGATCGTTTTTAAGCAGTCAGCTGTGTCTACCCTTTACATTTTGGTACCTTTTCCACTTAGGACATGCGCAGCATCAACTCTTTTCTTTTTTGTTTATGGTGAAAGCAACGGACCGATTGTTTATGGCCCCGTTTTTTCCCCCTATTCCATCATACCCTCCGTGCGATCGCGCCCCTTTGGTCTGTGTTTACCTTGCCCGTTTCTTTTACCTCGCATTCAAAACATTGTAGCCTACCCTGTTCACTCACACAACATTTATACCTCACTCTGTTTTTCTGTCTCTTTTTTTCTCCCCGCAGCAGCTTACAGCGGTGTGTGCGTGTCCGTTCCGCCTCGAACCGACTTAAGCTACACTGGCTTAACCCACACAACGCTGGCAGCCACTGGCAAACGTGACGCGAGCAAGCGAGACGGAAACGCTCTGGCACAAACGGTGCGATAAGGAGGGAACGAGCCAAAACAAACACCAACAAGAGCCCGCGCCTCTGAGTGGCTAGCTGTGTGTGTGTGTGTATATTCGCGCGCACATTGAACTCGCGGCTTTATAAATGCCTTCGCTTCCGCGAACGAAAACAAAGCAATCGCATTCGAGCGATTGAGTCGATCGGGTGTCTCTCCTGTGTGTATCTTCAAGCCAAGTAGGCCTCGCCTGAGCAGGCCCCCCGCAACCGAACAGTGCAGTACAAAAAAGTAGTTCTGTGTGTGAAGTGAAACAAAAACCAAACAGGGAGTGAAGTAATCTAAATTTCCCTTTTTTTCTGTCTGGTAGCTCAAATCCGTTTGAGTCTACCGACCACAACCAAGCAGCGTCAATGTACGCCATACGTTGGACTACAGAGCGCTAAAAACGCATCCAAAAAAAAAAATCCCCCGTAAAACCTAACAGAACGCCCTGAAGCGTCTGTCGCGCGTGTTTGTGTGTGAAGTTGTTTTGTAATTCGTGGTGTGTGAGTGTGCGTTACAAACACCACCGCCGTCGTCGTTTCTTTATGTTTAACCCATTTTTTAACCGTGTAATTTTGACGAAAAAGCGAAAACCTAAATTGTAAAGTAAATTAAACTAAAGAAGAAAGACAGTCGAGCAAACTGTACTGGTTACAATTTTGGGACACGTAGTTACGTCCCGGAGAAAAAGACTTTTTCCCCTTGAAAGTAAGAGCAACTATCTGTTGAAAAGCAAACACAACAAGGAAAAAAAATAAGCGGTTGGTTTGCAATATTTCCTCGTTTTCAATTTGCACCTACCGTCAAAACACCTTGAACGAGTTACGCACCAACGGGCATCACTTTCGTGCTAAAGGTGGCCGAAAGGACAATTTTCTTCACTGGGGCTTAGGCCGTTGTATGGGTAAGTAATGATTAAAAAATACTTTAAAGATTATTGCTTTATGTAACAGGCTAGATAAAAATCGAAACGTACAAATAATCAACATAGGCGATAGGGCGCTAGGGAGAAAAAACGAACTAGACAGACCCCTTCGAAAAATGGCGTCACTTGACATCCGCGAAGGATTAGTTCATTAAAATGACACCCCAAAACGAAGGCCGTTTGCATGTACCCGTCTGTGACCGGATATGCTTTGTTAGACGATTGTCCATAATTGGATTAGCCTTCCCGTCGCTGTGTTGGTAATTGAATTAATCGTAACACCTCGGAATTGGATTGTACAAATGTCTGTGCCATTTTACGCATACGACTGGCCGTATGAAGGTCGACGCACCACAGACACAAGATGGTGGCAATTTTGGGACAGCAATCAAAAAAGGCACAAAACAACTGCAATCTACACCGTCTGCTGTAACGATCTGTTGCCATGCAATCTGTTTACTTTCATTCCCTCGCACACACCCTGCGAACTATTATCGCCAATGTGTTCTTGAAACCACATGACGCATCTCGCCATCAATCCGGACGTGGTCGTGGCTGTGTCGATCGTATGGTGTGCACACAAACAGGGAGCAACAAAAAAAAAAACAACTTAACCACCATGCGAAGATATCGTGGAACGTGGCATGATTCAACGTCAGTAAACATGGCACAACGACAACTACGATACCGAGCGCAGCTTGGCTGGACTTTGCCCCCCTGTCCTGGATAGCGCACACATGTGCGCGAGACACATCATTTGCCTGATGGTACCACATTTTCAGGGTTGGCAAAACGGGGGAACGTTTCTCGCAGCGGCTCAGATGAACACCATCAGCCATCCTGAGGACCTGTGTACCTGTGTAATTGCACCGCTGCTGTAACGGAACATAACGCCCTCCTCGCAGCCACCACAACCCACTGTTTACTGTATGGCAAGATGGTGGAATTCCTTGGTGCTTAATTGCTCCCATTTTCACTCTACCCTGCACGAAAGCGTACGAAAGAGCTTGTTGCAGTAGGATCTGGTTAGTGTGTCCGAGAAAGATAGCGCGATATTGGTGCGAAGAGAATGGCACATTCGCATCGCGTCGTTGTTGGAGGCGCTTTCATGACACGTGATGAAATGACATTCAAACCAGCGCCATTCACTCATTCGCTTTACGCATGCTATGGCAAGCGGTTGTTATGCCCTTATCAAACAAGGGGGCAGAGAGGGGTTTTTCGTTCCTCAACAACGCTCTTGAACAGTTGAACGCGTTTTGTCGAACAACCAAATCTTCTTCTCGCTACGAAGCATGCGCTCTTTTACGCTCCCAAAAACACGCGCAAACGTTGGCCGCCAACAACCAACAGCTGGTGTTGGTCGGGTGTTGTTTTGGTTTGTAGTTTTTTTTATACGCCTTTTTTTTACTACGACCTTACTACGAGTATTTTGTTTTTATCTCCCTTTCTCTTTTGCGCTCTATGTGCCTCTCGATATTTTAACTCAGCTTGAAGAGCGTAACAACGAGCGGACGAGTAGGAGATAAATAAAGAGAATAATAAAGAGCAGAACAAGCATATAGTGAGAGCGATATTCTATGTACAGTATAATTCACAATATTCGTAAATATTATTTGAAAATGATATTTTATATCGAAATTTTGGAAATACAATCAGGCAAAACATTAAAAACGGTAGCTGTAAGTATTTGAGCTTACCATTCACATTAAATTTAAATTTTTGCTCTTTTGAAATATATAAGTATAAGCAAGAGGAGTTTCAATTGCTTAGCAAGGACACGACATTTAATGAAAAAATCAGATTTTTGCACAAAGTGGAAACTTTACTAAAATAATCCTCAAATTATCGTGTTCCATATTGTTGTTCTGCACTGTAATTGAGCTTTCGAGCCCAAATTCGAGCAAATGTGCTCGAATAAACTCTTGCGCTGTATTCACAACAAAACTGGAGGAGGTTTTTCATCAGATCTTTCAGACCGAACCCTTTAAATTATTTTAAACATTCTACTAACTTTACATTTTTTTTCTCTCTCTCTCTCTCCCTGTTGTTTCCTCTCCCATTGTCCAGAGCGTGAAAAACCATCGTTTATAAAAGGGGACGAACCGGGCCTGGCTGGCAAGCAGGGCCGGAGCGATCTTATCTGTGCGAACAGCAACAGCAGCACCGTGAAAATTGCTAGCGTTGAACGTCAAGATGGCGCGTACGTACCGACCGTTGGCCGCTGGGGCAACGAGTGGCCAAGCTGACTCGGAACCGAGCGGAACGAACTACGGCCCGTGGTTCGGGAGGACCATGGGAGCGTCGCCGGTCGATCTGCCCGACGATTGACCGAACCGGACAGTCACAGGCACGATGTGACTACCAGCGACGAAGCAGCAGCACCGCCATCGCGGCCGCGGCCGGTGGTCCGCTCCGTATCATGCACCAACGGTGGCCCGCACGGTTGCGTCGCAACCGGCGCCGGCCCCGACGATGGTACGGGCGAGACCGAACTGGCCGCCGCCGTCGCGGTCGCGTCCCGGCTGCCCAACGGCACCCACTGGATTGCGGACGATGGCGATAGCTACAATTTGGGCGCGTTCGATCAGACGAACGGTGCGTGGCCGATCCGGCAGCCGCTGCCGCTGCCGAAGTGGTCCGCCCGGCCGGTCACCCCGTTCGTCGTCGACAAGCTGTGGCAGTACGAGGATTTGATCGGGCTGATCGAAACCAAGCTGCAGCGGATGCTGGAGGAGACGCACTACAACACGGCGAACAACTTTGTGGATTTTTACCGGGCCTACCGGGGAGCTCACCGTCACGGCCGCGGTGAGCTGCGGACGCATTTCCAGCACTACACCATCCCGATCAACCGTCGGCACCATATGTGTGTTAGTTTGGCAATGGAAATTGTGTCTAGGTAGGTTTTCTTTAACGCGGGGGAGGGTTGGTTTTGACAAGAGACAAATCGCTAACGTCACTCCCGTGGACACTGCACTCGTTACAGAATCGCTGAACATCATCCGGACATTGCACGTCTGTTCTATCTGGTATCGTGCGAGGAAGCGCTAGACGAGACGGACTCGTACATCCAGCACTGCGAGGAGAACGGCATCGAGTACGCCGGGTCGACGCTGGAGAAGGAGCACGCGATGGTAGCGATGAAGATAGTGGTCGGCGGGCGCGAAGGTGTGCTGATCCTCGACCCGGGCTACCACGTGGCGCGCGCCGTCACCGTCATGAAGGACCAGAAGTACCCGCACACCGGCTGGTTCACGCAGTCGGACGAGCCGCACTGCAAGCGCGAGTACAGCTACGCCCTGCACGACCTCAGCAGCGACTACATCACCTGGACGGAGCGGATGACGCGCGGCGCCAAGCAGCAGTACGAGGAGTCGCTGGTGTACGTTGCGCGCCCGTACCGCACCGCCATCGATGTGACGGTGCGCCGCAACCTGGTGTACAACTTCCGCTCGCTGCTGTCCCGCGACGCGAAGGGACGGGTGTGCGCCGGGCTGTACTTCCCGGTCGTGCCGAACCCACACGATGCACAGGTGACGCTGTTCTACGACAACGCGAACGGTACGCAGGTTAAGCAGAAGTGCAAATTTGCACAGTTCAAAGATCCGGAAACGGTAAGTCGTCTGCCAGGCGAGAAAGGACAGTTTGTTCATTATTTTCAAATCTAATCAAATGCCTTTTCCACGCACAGATTCCTGACCCGGTATTGGCCCATCTGGAAAATTTGGCCCCCCAGCTGCGCATGAAGCTCGGCGACCTGATCGACCTGATGGTGGATCTGGCCGAGTCCGTGCACGACGTCGAGTTCGTGCAGCAGGTGCTCGAGATTAACAACAACATCAACGAGCTGTCGGCAGATAATTAAGAAAACAACAATAACCATATATTGTGCATTTTTTCCCAACTTACTTACTTACAAACTATGATTCACACTAGCTCTAATATCTTACTAGCTTAATAGGAGAGCGCACCGACCCAAACTAATCGAACAATTTACTATTCACCAAGAAGTAACCACCAATCAATCCGTGACACACCACCCTTTCATGGGCCCAACCGCTCATTAAGGGTTAAAGCACTTTCTAGTTTGGCTTGACCTTAGCATATCTACTTGACCACTGGTGTCTGACCGCGTGCGTAGTATTTGTTTTGATGTGTAATTCAAATTTTAAACTGTAACTTTTGTGTGTCGTACGAAAAACAAAACAAAACCAACAAAATTAATACGCGTGTTTTAAGCAACTTTTGCCACCCACACTGTACTCCAGCTAGGTTTTCCCTCCATTATTACTTCACAATATTTCTGTATCAATTTGTTCAATGCCTGCCTGCCTGCCAGCACCAGCCTGTTGTTGGTGGGGTTTTCTGTTGCAAACCCACGAACGAGACCAAATTTTCGCAAAGTCATTCCAGCAAACTCTGGTTTGTCACAATGATTTGCCGCATTGTGTGTGTGTGTTTTTGTTTTTATTAGTGTCTCACTAATTTCGTGCACACACTTTGCAAAACTGCACCACGGACGAGCAAGCAAAAGGCATTGTAACGTGTAGTCGAGTGTCGTGTTTCTTCTCTAGCTCCATCCTTATTGTGGACTATTTAATCATTTTTACTCAAAATGTGTATTGTAATTCTATCATCACTCCCCCAAAAAAGCAACAGAGTGCTTGACAAATAAAGTGAAACAAAAACGTATGATTTTTTGTGATATTATTTTTAGAAAGAAAGGGGCGTTTAATTGGGCAAGCCTGTGAGAGCACCTAAAGTTAGCTAACGTGTTGGAGGAATGTCGAAGGCGATGAGCTGAGCATAAATATATCAAAGTTGTTTCCCAATTTCGAAGATTGTTCCCATTATCAGCATACAGTTGAAAGGAATGGAGGAACCATCTTCTACCAGTCTACCCAGATTCTTGCATATGCTGATGATATAGACCTCGTTGGTCTGCGGCTCTCCTGTGAAGCAGAAGCCTACCAAGGAATCGAGCAGGCGGCAGAAAACCTCGGATTGCACATAAACGAGGCAAAGATCACATAAATGGTAGCAACATCAGCGGCCCTACCAATAACAAATCCAAACTTACGTAGGCGTGACGTACACAAAGGTGAACGAACTTTTGAAGTCGTCCAAGATTTCACCTATCTTGGGTCAAAGGTCAGCATCGACAACAGTTGCGCGCAAAGATGTTGGTTGCAAACCAACATAGCAAACCAATATATAGCACCTATATAGTACCGGTACGCACATAGGCCTCCGAGACATAGATACTGTTCAAATCTGACGAAACCCTCTTAGCCGCGTTCGAGAGGAAGATGCTCAGAAGGATACTTGGCCCCGTATGTGTGGAAGGACAATGGAGGAGCCGCTATAATGACGAGCTATACGAGATGCACGGCGACCTTACTGTTGTGCAGCGTATCAAGCTCGCCAGGCTCCGGTGGGCTGGCCATGTTGTACGCATGGAAACGGATGACCCAGCTCTTAAAGTCTTTTTAGGTCCTCCACAGGGACAAACGAGGCGTGGTAGGCCCAAATTGAGTTGGCAAGATGGCGTGGAGACGCCTGCCATTAAGGTCAGATTAACGGACTGGCAGACGAAGGCACGAAACCGTGAGCGGTTTCGGACATTCCTGAGGCAGGCTCAGACCGCAAAGCGGTTCCACTAGTGAGTGGGCTTGGCTCTCAGTGACGTATTGGTTTCCCCGTCGCAGAATAGTAAGTCCTACGTATTGAGCTAGGACAGTAAGCAGGCAAATTTATAATTGATTGGTTAATATATACTTTGTGACCGTACCGTAAATTGTTGTTTTTTTGCTGTATTTCATTTAATATTCATCAGAATATTGCTTATCGCACAACAATTTAGACTGTAAAACATATTGACAAGATGAATTAAATGAAATTCTTTGCAATACCCCGCTGGCCATATAATGTTTTCATCGTGACCAAAGCGGGAAATCACGAGGAAAGGTATTTATGTTATTATTTCAATATGTTTTATAGCCTAAATAGTTGGAGAATAGAATATCCTTTCTTTTGGTGTAGAATAAGTCATAGTCTGATTAATATTTAATGAGGTTTAACAGAAAACCCCAAAATTTCACGTTCGAGTTCACTGGAACTGTAATCCGGGCTTAAGGAATAAGCAATTTGGCTGACGGAGAACTTATTATTGAATATGAATTCTTGAAAATCGTGTTTCTTTTTATGTATGAGAGTATTTTTAATTTAAACTAATACGAACACTTGAAGATAATGTGTTCAGATTTCAACTGAAGAATTTAATGACATACTACAATAAATTTTCGTGCAATATGTTAAGCGAATGTGAATCACGTTCACGGCTGTACCGAATGTATTTCTACAATTTATACATTCGACTGCTGTACTTGATATTAGAAATTAAAGGTGTATTTCGTTAGACTACATACTGTCAGCAATTAATGATACAAAATGAAAATGTAAGTAAAAGTAAAAATAAATAAAATGTGGCATAATGAGTACATACTAACGAAAACCTTGCCGAGACAATGACCTTATTGTCTTACACGTATCGTATCTTATCGTCCATAGAACCTTGCCGCACGTCAGTAAGCTTTGGTTATTTAAAACTATTCCATTACTGCCACATTTAATCACGTAAATGATTCAAATAACAATTACATAGTTCTTCATTAAATGAGTGAATTACTTTTCGCATATAAACGACCTAAAAGTTCATTTGGTTAGCAGTAATGGTATACGGAATGTTTCACTTACCTGTAATTAATCCCCCCAAGCTCACCGTCTCCGTAACATCGGTCGGTTCGCTTGCGTCCTGCATACGTCATCATTAATTCACCCTCCAGCCCTACACCGGGGAGTGGGTAATCTTCGAACACATTCGTTTTAGGGTTTGTTTGTATATAATTATATTGTGTCTCTCAGTACGAATAATAAAGATTGCCTTACGTTGACCTACAAGGGGGGTTTGCAGTATTTTAAATTAGTAGCGGCTAGTAGTAGCGGGTCTCCTCAAACATTCACACGAAAAGAAGGAAAGAAAGAAAAAAACCGAACGACTCGGTGGACCATAAGATCCGTGTCTTATTACTCCGATCGTTACCGCCCATTGGATTGGAAGATGAAAACAAAACCAATGAATCTCAACACCATGTCCGACACGTAACAAGTGGGCCGTGTACCGCAAGGGGTTCCGGGGTGGATTTACGCGACCAAAACACGGATAGAGAACGTGGAGACGGACACGTGTCCTTCCCCAGCGGTGTTGTTGGGCTGGTTGTAGATCTATTTACGATGAAAGAGAACTGATGCCTCCACGTTTAAGCCTAGCGATGGTGGGATGTAGCAGACTTGTTTATGCACGCGTGTATTTGCCCCAGATGTGCAGCATGAAGACGGAGGCGATGAAGAGCAGCGACATGACGAGCACTGGGACTGGGCCACTACAAATCGGAGCAATTTTTACCAAGGTTAGTCCCTCACGAACGTCTTTCTTCGGTGGAAAGTGTTCCGGCAGTCATACTTACACCTTGATGCCGGGAGAGTCATCGGTGTAGAAGCGCCACATGCCACCGGATCCGGTGCCCGTGTTACGATTCCGGGCGGCGGTCGCGGTCGTGGTGGTTTTGCGCTGCTTCAACGTGCTGGAACCTCCGGCCGCTGCCCGCGGGGCGGACGTCGGCTTCGACGGTGATCGGCTACCGCTGCCGACGGAAGTGGAACTCGCTGGAGCAGGCTGTTGAAGAACGAGGGAATCGAAATGGGTCACAATCACGGCACCGTTTATGCATAACAGGGGCGATAATTTATAGCCAGCACGGCCATTTCATCGCACGCCATCACAAATCGATAGAAACCCACCATTGTACACTGTGACTGATGCGGACTACAAACAACGGGACAGTGAAACGAAAGCTAGTTTGGAATGCACGGAGCACGATGCACGATTCGATCGCAACTACGGACGAGGTACGGGCGCGGATCAACCTGCGCGTGCTGGAAAGGTGAATTTAGCTGTGAAAACGCGAAAGTGCCAACCGGACAATCCCACCAACAACAATGCAAAAACATACACACGTATGATGACGTGGCTGTCAAATTGTGCGGCCGCTGTCAAACTTCGGCCCTGACAGCGGCATGCCGAACCGAAACCCGAAGTGTCTCGAACTCGGACCGCGGGCGCATTCGAGCTCGAATTCGAGCATGGTAACGGTTATTTTTAAACTGCACATATTTAAAAGGACAGTTTTTCTTATTCAGATTGTATCAATTGTATCAAACAATTTTGATATTTAAAAATACAAATTAGCAAGAATAGCTGAAGTTTGACTTGACGGACGTACGATACTAGCAATTTAATAAAATTCGGACAAGTTATTAAAAGCAATAGTTGCTCAATAGTTAGAGTGGCTGAAAATTACAGGTGAATGTTTTTAACTAAATTTTACTAATTCCACACACTTCAATAAAAAAAAAAATAAATTTCGGTTTCGTTTAATTAAACATATTATCCAAACCGGTAAAAACTTTAGATTTTCAGTTAGTATTTTATCAGAAAATTGTTTTATTTTATTCTAAAGAAACGGCTTTTCGTAAAGTAAAATTATAAAAAAAGCCTTTTTTCCGAGCAAACAGAACACCAAATTCGACTTACATATAAATTACACACACGTTGCGATCCGCCATCGAAAATATTCATATTCGAAAATTCATCGAAAATATTCGACTAGCAACGGCGAAAACGAGATTTTATACAAAATCTTACAAAGGTTAAAAAGTTTATTTCAAACTGCTCTAGCTATTGCTTGCTAAATTCTTACATAGGTGTAAAGTCAAGAAAGTCTAAATAGCTTTATAATTAGAAAAGGCGAATGAGACCATTGGGGTCAAAGTCTTTCAAAAGTAAGTCTATAAAACAATAAATATTAGAAATACCTTTATGAGCATTGCTTTTATTCCCCTATTTATTAAGTGTTTCTTTTTGTTTTTTAATGCATCTAACCGCTTAGCATGACAGATTTGCCCCGAATTATCTTGAACATTAACTGGTGGAGACGCCTAGTAGCTCATGATTATATTTTAAAATATAGTTAAGAACTGCAATGAATTAGCCTTTGTTAACTATTTCTAAATTCATTTTGCTGATTTGATTACATTTTAATTTGTTTACGCTCTTGAAATTATTATTTTCTATATATTCAAAAAAAAAAACAGTAAAATATATAAAAAATAATGCTTTACCGATTAAATTTCTACAACGTTCCGCAAAGTCTTCCTGGACATGACAAATGAAGCATTAAAAGAACGATTAAATATGAAAAAAATCGCACTAAGTATCTGCCATACAGTTTGGTCTAATTTAAATAAATTATCATTCATTTCAGGTATCGCTTTATCATCATTTACACGAACGATATTCACACATAAAAATACAGCCAGCATAAATACGGGAAAAAAACAGCCTCATGAAGAATGATTACGCATCGATGATTAGCAATAATGGTCCCTCGAATCGAACGAACAAGCGTCATGCAATAGTCCGTGTCAATGGCGATCATAACGTGGGACCGAGACGGAGCCTGATTGGAATGTATTTCAGGTAAGTGTAAGCGGAGGTAATTGTCCCCCTACCTGCAAGGACCGTATCTTTGTGCCTTTGCTCCCCTTCCCAATTTGCGGTGCGGCTCAATGAACGCGAACATTTATTTTTCACCGAATCGACGAACCAAAGCAAACGCACCAGCAAACCATTCGCACCTCTGGCCAATTTTGTCAGATTTTCTGCCCCACGCAGAACACAGTGTTACGTGGGCAGAAAGCATATTTTCGATGGAAATTGAAAAATAATAACCACCGACAGCTTTATCAGCGTTCAAATAAGGCCCCACCACGAACGAAAGGGACGACAAACAGCAATATTTGGTCACACGGTATAACATATCGTTTCGGCCCTTCTCGGCTCCGCATGGGCTTGCTTCCGAGTGCCTTCCACTGTGGGAAAAAGCCTTCCCACACAAGAAAATGACACACCCGAAACCACACGCCCCGCCCCGTGGTTGCACACGCGAGCTTCGTTTTTATTACTTTTTCATTAGCGTAATCATCATCGAGATAGCATCGTGGTCGTCGATATGGTTGAGCCTTCTCTCTGCCTCGCACGAAAGCCAGCTTGTTGAGCCCGCCAGCATAGCTGCCCGGTGTCTTCCCGTACCCAAAACCGGAACGGACAAGAAGGATGGTTTTAATGGGAAATAAATCTGTTCATTAAAAATTAGCAATTATTACGCTTTCTTTCGCCGCAGTTTTCTTTTTTTGTTCTGTGCGCTTCTGACCTTTCCCAATCGGGTCGAGTTGTCTGGAAACCGGAATGACCTGAAATATGTGCTGGTCTTGCTGGCCTCTCAAGATGTCTCGGCAGAATGTTGGCAATGTGTGTAACTTTTTCCTCCTTTTTTTGCTCTGCTCGTAAAATGTAGACGTTTCCCTTACGCGATTGTGGTACAGTTTTGATATGACATAAAGCAATTGGAAAATTAGGATTTAATCAATGTAATGGGGCAAATGGATACAGAAGAAATTATTTTTTCGACGCACGATTTCTGGATGCTATCGTACTGTTTCATTTGATGTTTAGTGATATTTGTATAATTTTAGCAGTGTTAAATTCCTTTTAATACTTTTAATAATTATAATAATTTATGTAATTGATTGTTATAAAAGTACATTAAACCCAATCTCTGGCATAACTCTTTCATAAAAACTATCCAATGTTAAAAAAATAGTTAATATATTAATAAAAACCAAATAAAAAAAATCAAGTGAATAAATTATGGTATTAATCAACACAATATTACAAATAATAAATAAAAAAATATTAACATTTTCCAACAATTAATGGTTCTTTTTTAAAAGATGACCAAAGAAAAAGTTTATTGGAACAAGTGGACGTTTTAACCATGTCAATTAAACAATATACTTAGAATCGTCAAGTATTACCAAAAATACATTTAATTCTTCATTGTTTACGTGTTTTAGTTGCTATTGTACTATTTTAATGCATATTTTAAAGGTCAAGCATGTGTATTGATGATCCCTTTATCAAACCCCATCATTACTTTTTACTTTTTACTTTTTACTTTTTCTGTAAAATATTCAGCTGGACGAGTACTTTTTAGACTCACTGTATGTTCTTTATATGTTATTTTAAACCAGAATTTTTCTCTCGGACTAATCAAACTCGCTCCAGCTAATAACCAATAATTTAGATAAAATAATCTATTAAAAAAATTAGGATAGCATCAATAAAGCTACCATTCGCGATGGTTTATCACAGGAAGATATTTGATGCTTTGAGTCCCAGTAGCAACAAATAAGTTTTATATTTATGCAGAGTGTATCACTTAAAATGTATTGTATATTCCTTATTGTTTATCCAAAAAAGTTTAAAATATAGAAATTGCAATTTTTTTTGATAAGGTCTGTTGTGAGAAGTGTAGAAAAACTCATATAAGAAAATAATGTAAATGATGATTGAAAGAAAATTTCAAGTCTGAATCAGAATCTGATAATAAATAAATTGTGTATGCCCTGTATTTTGAAAAAAAAAAAAAAACTTACTGGCGAAACAAAAACCACAAGAAAATAATGTTTGTTTCTATCTTTTTCCACGAAAAGGAATTGTTAATGGATTATTTCTCGTTTATTTGCTATTACTAAATTCCCCATGGGATAATCAAGCCGGAAGAAAACGTCCTATCAGCGTGTAAAATAAAACAAAGGTAATGCAAGGTAGAATAATATGTAACACATAAACCTGCAGTGCTTTAATACCCGTAAAGATTCCGAAAACAAAACCAAAGAAATCGAGAGAAGAAAAAAAAACCCCAAAAAACCCCAATAACACCACAGATCCTTTTCTGGGGCATATTGATTAATTCCTCAATATATCACACGTATTATCGGTGGTGGTGATAATAGATTCACATATTCCCTTCGGAGCAGGTGAGGAAAAAAATCCTCCACCGAACCGAAACCACCTGAGTCCCCTCATTTCAGGGTGTGTGTGTGTGTGCTGCCGGTAGCGGTCTGACATGATAAATCTATTTCCATCCACCTTGACTACCACACGTGCTTGATGGTCATGCTGATCGCGGGGATTATATCACGTAAAGCTTTCCCGTGCGTGCCTTCGTTCGTTTCGTGTGTTTCGAAATGATGGATAGATTTGTTTCTCCCGAGATGATGGTGAAATCGCTAATGAGCTGTTCCGTTTACGCCTTGTATCGGGAGCGGAAATTGGGAATAAAATGGTGCGAGTAAGCATCATTTCTTTAAAGCAAAAACGTGCAAGTGTTTAAAGCACATCGCGAAGCGTTTCTCCCGGCACAACCCAATCAGTTTGTAACTGTCAAGCGCTCAGCGATTTCAGCGATTCCTGACAGCGCTTGCCAGGTCCTTGGGAACGAAATTCTTTACCACTTAGTCAGCACATTTTCGCTTCCCTCACCTGATTTGTTGGTTTCGGCCCGACAAGTCGTACGAGACCGTGTCTTCAGCGGGACAAGACGGAGCAGAAAGGTAGCATCTTTCCTTCTCGCCGTTCACATTGAACGGAAAAAAGTTTTGCGAACGACGAGCAAAAGTCATAAACCGGCACGAACGCGCAGAAAGGAGACCGATATTGAAAAGTCATCCGAATAAAAAAGCGTCCCCATCCGGCCTATCCCGACGGAGAGCGTTTTTGGAGTCGTAGAGACACCAACACAAAACTGCACACTCACAGTGGCATGCTTCTGGGTGGGCTGTGTGGGGGTAAAAGGGGGGGGGGGTTAAATGACTTGTCAAATTATGCCTTTTTTTAATGATGGATTGCTGGTTTGCTGGCGAAATGAGGAGGTTGTCCTTTGGGAGAAGATTTTTGTCTTACGAGAAAACACTCAAAAATGTATGTTCCGTTGAAGTTGATGATGTTTTTCTGATGAGCAAAACAGTACCTTAGACTGTGATGATGCTTGTTAACAAACTGTTTTCTTTGAGATTTTCTTTTGCATGTTTTGGAGTAAGAAATGAGAGAATATTTCGATGTTTAATGGTTTTATTTTACGAAAATTATTTTACAAAAAATGAAGACTTGGTCTAGGAATAGAAATAGAAACATAAACACCCACTCAAACTTTGAAGCAAAATAATGAGTATTCTTCAACTGATTGTTTAACAAAAGATGAAAATTTGTACAGAAATATAAGTCAAAATCGTTGAATTTCCGCTTTTTCCACTAAGATTTGGAAAATTAAAGATATTGACGCAAAATGCTTTGCATATTCCTAGGCTTGCACAATAGCTCTCCAAAAATTTGCGTATTTTGTGTTCCTAGAGTAGATGATTTGAAATGTATACAAAATATCAATCACATTAGACAAGCCTGCGTAATGCTTAATACTTAAAACTCATGAATGTAAATTGCACGAACGTACATCGACGCATATCGAGCGGTCACACGTTCGTGAATCATTTACATCCATATTGGTTTCGCAAAAAAAAAGAGCAGATATCTTTCGGAAATTTGGGCATTAGAATAGAATAAAATGAAGAGAGCGCTGGATAAGTAAAGAGAATGTCATAAGCTCGATTTTCATAAGCAAATCGAATGTATTTAATGCCTGCTTTTAATGGGTTATGCAAATGTTTGAAATGCGTATTTTGATTTGGATTGTTTTGAAATACATCAACCGTACGAGATCCGAAGTAAATTTGGTTCTAGTACAGGCGTTTGTTTTTCTTTTTCATATTTTAGCTATTCTTTCTGCTCGTAAGATTTGTTGGTTGTTCTTTTCAAAGTATTTTAACATAAAAAAGATGTAAAATAATATAAACGCCGGGCTACATTGTTCGTACTCGCTAGTGTAATTTCACTATCGATTTTCACTAGCGCATCTGGTGGCGGCTGGTGGAAGCTTTTTTTGGTCATCGAGGGAATGGTCGTGCCGGATCTCAAAATTTAGTAGTTTTTCCATCGTTTTTTGTTATGAAAAAGGAAGCAATGCGTGCAGGACATGTGCATCTACCTTTTACAAAACTTTTCTCGTACGAATTAAGTAAAAAAACATGACAAAATCATATATTTTCTGAAGCGGCTCCAAATTGTTTGGCAAAATGCTTCGGTCAGCCGCCGCCAGATGCGCTAGTGAAAATTTTAATTACACTAGCGAGTACGGGCAATGTCCCCCAGCCTTAAAGTTTCATAGTTTTAGTCAAAAGTATTCACGAACAGATAATTCTAAGTGTAAAATATACCATATAGCTACAATTTACATAATTGCTAATGACGTACATTTAATACTTACAAAACAATTTATTATTAGAATAAAACACAACACTAGTATCAAAGGCGTAAGATCAGCATTGTATGCACAAAATTGCTTCCCAATGGTTACAAGTCTTACTATAGAGATAACGTGTAAGAAGAGAATGTCCTTATTATCCTACAAACGATTTAACTTCCCTTTATCAATTCGACAAACCGTTAAACTCAAACGGCCTTGTGCTTTATGTTGCACAAACCCTTTACCTCCCGAAGCTCTTCTGCTTCCAGATCATCAACCCACCGGTTAGACAGTACATTGCCCTACAAGGACAAACATGTCGAAACATTTGAATAATTCTACAATCAAAAAAAGCTCCCCAGCTTTTGGCAACTGTACGTTCCCCCTTTTGCCACTGCCTAGCCGACGACAATCGACGGCCAAACGCTGAAGCGACGGTTGAATGTTTCTGTCAAAAATGTCGTTTCCGGGAATGTTGGGTTAGAGCACCAAAAAAGGGGGTAAAAACACAACCCGAAAAGCTTAAATAAATTCAATGGAATGTCAATGAGAGTGTACAAAAAAAGGAAAAAGAAAAAACAAGCAAAACAAACAGGAATGAAAAGCGAAAGAGGAAACGTGCATATGGACGATAAGCCGAAACGAAACGGATAAACGTGGAGAAAAAAAAACGCGCGTTGCGGTAGAGATAAAAATTGCAACACAAATTCAAATGATTCGTTCAACGAGGGGGAAAAACGAGGAGCAAAAAAAGAAAGAGGGGAGATTGAGAGACCGATTGGTGAATCCTTCCCCAGTGCTAGAATGAAACTGCTGTAACAGTAGCACAAAGGAGTCAAAAAACGGTCCGAAAGATTCCTCCGCTCAATAGAAGGCTTTCATTTCTCCCCCTTTTTGCCAAAAAAAAAAGAAGCAAAAACGGCTCAAAAGGCGATACATTTACATGCTGTGGCAAATGGTCGTTCGGGATGAGGCTGGAGTGTTTTTGGTTATCCCGGTTAGTTTCGGCTAGAAATCACTCAGCAAGATGACAATTTTCAATCATCGTGTCCGGCGCTTTTTTTGCTTCTATCGAGTCCATTGAGTTCGATGAATGGGCGCGGGGGAGGGGGGGAAACTTTTCCACCGTTCAATAACTTTGACCACCAAAACGGATGCATGCATGATGAAAACCGGAAAGCTGATTTTAAAAGCGAATTCCCGCAGCGAAGGTTCAACTCAAAGTCCCCAAAATGCGCGGCCCCTTTTGGGCAATTGTTTGACAAAGGGAGAAGTGCGTGGTACCATTTGCCCCACCGAGTCGGTATCGTTAACAAAGGAGCAGCGCATTCGGGGATCCTCAATCAACAAATCAACCGATTCAAAATGAGTGAAAGTAGTGAAGCGTACCGAGAGACCGTTGCTCGTTCCGTTGCGAATTGCCTTTGCCACCACGCAAGCCTACACATTTTCGTATGGAAATGGGTGAAGGGTGAAGTAGAAAGGGGGCCATCAATTCCCCCCGAGACGAGACGAGAAGTTTGTGGACTGTGCTTTTGCGTGTTGCGCTGTTAATTAAAGTTTATTCAGATGTTTCGTTCTGTTTTTGAGGCCTCACCACCGTTTTGCTTGACGCACTGTAAGCAATCGAAGCCATTTCTAGGGCTGTTTGTGGATTTGATACAAGATACAAGGATAGCAGAAGGGTGTAGACGGCTTTTTTTGCGGAGGAGTTTAGATTCGGTTCGCATAAATTTAATGCCACTGTAATAAGGGTTTTTGAGGGTTCCGGAGTTTCGGTAGGTGTGGGTTGGGAATGAAAATGAAATTGATTGACCCGTTAAGGGGGCAAACTAATACGACGTTTTAATGAAATGATGGTTTAATAAGTTGGAATTGTAAGTCAAATAGGGGTGCGTTCGTTGGTACAACGGGGCGAAGTGCGTAGGTGAAAAGAAGGAATGTGTCCAACAAAAATGCCAATGCCATGTTAAGTGTTCTGAATAATAAAATTGTTTTTTTCACATGAGGTAAAATGATAACAGTTTTGCAACTTTTGTACTATTTCCAAAAAATAAATCATTTAGATTGATCTTTCGACAATTTTTTAAACAAAGTTCAAGTATTTGATTGTTTTATAAAATATTATTCTTACTTATTTAATATACATTAATACATTACTATCAATGTGAAAATGAAAGACAGCTGGATTTTCAGGGTTTTTTTGTTTGTTTGATAAGGTGAGCATACTTTCTGGGCTCTTTATTACATCAAGTGATACATTCATACCTTGGGTTTGATTGGACAGCTTTAGACATAACGTCGGTCCGGTCGGGGCGGTCCCATGATACAGTCGTCAACTCGAACGAAGATGATCATGCGACTGCGTGGCAATGAATTACGTATCGAAAGCCTGCATAGGTTTCCATGTCTTCCTAGGACGTTACACCAAATAGAAGAAGAAGAAGAAGAAGAAGAAGAAGAAGAAGAAGAAGAAGAAGAAAAAGGAGGAGGAGGATGAGAAGAAGAAATGGAAGTAGAAGTAGTAGTAGTAGTAGTAGTAGTAGTAGTAGTAGTAGTAGAAGAAGAAGAAGAAGAAGAAGAAGACATAACGTTACAAGAAGTCCAAAAAGTGTACTAAAAGTATTTGAATCGTTAAAAATGCCTGTTAGCTAATTTGTCATACAAATGCAACAGGCTCTGCCGCCTGAATGGTCTGGGCTGTAAGGTTTGAACATCTCGAGGCACTAATCTTAATAAATAATGTAACTGTTGCGATGTTTGCCATAGTACACGTTATTATGATATTCTGAAGATATTTTTGTATATGCCTTCTATCCTCACAAACGTCACAGTATGGATAGAAAAGAACGGCATTAGACAACAAGACATATCGTGCCAGCGCGAAGGACGTTAATTCCAGTCAGACATGCTCTGTTTCTTTTCGAATCGTACCTATCGTATTGGTTTTGCTGACAATTACTGATTGATGAATTAGAAAGCATGCAGATTATTGATAGAGTTGGTAGAGTTTTGCATGAAGCATCTTCATGGTTCTTCAAGGAGAATGATTGAAATGATCAAAAGCAGTATAGAAATAAGTGTTCAATGCATCAATTTGATGGTCTAATGCTAAATATAAGAGGCAGTTCGATACAAAATGAACTATGTTGGTTGGTAAGGATCGTTTGGGTACGAAACCATGATTAACGTTATTAGGTCATCCAAGACTATATCTATAGTTCAGCAACTAACCCAATTTGAAGCAAAGAATCGTCTAATAAGTTTATATAAAACCTTTATTCGAACCCTGGTTGCTCTTATGAAGTGTACAATAATCGTACAATTCCCACAGAAAGTCCTGCTTTCGATTGAATCTTTTTGCTTGCAAATGCAAAACGGTAAGCTTTGCCCTTGCCGGCAAATCAATACCGTGCGGAACGTGCATCAGCTCACCGCAAACCGGAGGTTTGTGAGCGTTAGTTAAGAAGGCCCAACCGCCTGCCAAGCGTCCCTGCCAAGCGGAACCAATAAATTTTCTCATCCCGAACGATTGCTCCACAAAGCGCTTGGTTATGTTTCAGTCGCTTCTTGCTTTCCTTGCTGGCAACATGCACAAATGGAAAGCTGAGGTTCTAGCAAAGCTTACGAACTTCACTCGGCTCTTCTCTTTCCTCATTTCTCATCCGCGCAAATGCCGTAGTGCTTTCCATATGTAACCAACCGCGCGCCGTTTGGTTTGGGTTTGGTTAGGAAAAATTGGAACCAATTTATACTGAGCTAACAACACGTGTGTAAATAAATGTTAACCTTTCTCATTCGAGTAAGTGGGTAAGGAGGGCTGGGGAGGCGAAGAAAAGAAGGGTTAAGAAGTGGTTGCAAGCTTTATCGTCTTAGTAAGTGGTTGAGAAGATGGTGGTTGTTGCCTTGAAAGCTTTCTGTTGGAGCAGCGCTGGAATGGGAATGGAATTGCAGAGCGGATCGACAGGTACGTCCATGTTTGAAGTTGATTGAAAGGCAGTAGAATTGGTTGGTTTTTTAAAGGAGTATTGCAAAGATTTGAAGAACTAACGTTAATGAGCCAAAGATGACACATAAGAAACATATTAGTTTGTTTAATAATAGACCCCAATTTAGCGGGCTGATTCCTCTCAAGTCATAAGAAAACATTATATTTCTTGCCTAGATGCACCATTTACGTTCCAAGGCATTCCGTTAATATCATCCAGTCTAATCAATCATTTAAAGAAACCGCTTAGCAGGATTGCAAAAAGTGTCAACCAATCGATTGTCATAACCGCTCAGCGTGTCATACGAACGATGTGCCTTCAGTTCAAATAAGGATCATTTATCATCCGTTTTTTCGTGGCCACATTTGGTTAATGCGTGTTTGTGGGTATGTGTGAGTCACATTGCGTGATGAAGACTAAGTGAAAAGGGGATAATGAAAGGCTCATCAAGTTTTTAATAACAGGTTAGCTACCAGGACGTTGGTAAATGGTACCGAGAATTGAAAAAAAACCCGAATGTATGTAACTTTTTGTGTCGTACATTTAATATTCATACTTGGAGTAGCACTTAGGTATAATATGTTTTCAATGTATGCTTTGATTGTGCAGCATTCAATCACTTTCGGAGTGGTACGTCGGTTTAACGGGGTTAATGTATCAGAAAAACGAATGAGTCAATAGAGTGGTTATTTGGGCATGTGTAGGAAAATATTTCCTATCAGTGAAGTGTATTGTCCCTTTTAATTTAGATAACCTCCGTATAAATTTAGATAACATTATAAAGATAACATTATAGATAACATTATTATCTTCATCATGCGGCAGATCTTGGAGAAGATATCTGAATATAGACACGACACATACCATCTCTTCATTGACTTTAAATCCGCATATGATAGCAAAGCCAGGGTTAAACGGTATGACGCTATGAGCTCTTTTGGAATCCTGGCCAAACTGATAAGACTAGTTAGAATGACTATGACCAACGTCACTTGCCAGGTGAAGGTGGATGGAAAGCTCTCAGGGTCTTTTTGATACCACCAAAGGTCTGCGCCAGGGGGACGGGCTTGCTTGTCTCCTATTCAACCTGGCGCTAGAGCGGGCCATCCGTGACTCGAGGGTGGAGACTACGAGAACCATCTTCTATAAGTCAACCCAGATCCTGGCATACGCTGATGATATAGACATCGTTGGTCTGCGGCTCTCCTATGTAGAAGCCTACCAAGGAATCGAACAGACGGCAGAGGACCTCGGATTGCAAATAAACGAGGCAAAGACTATACTGATGGTGGCAACATCAGCAGGCCTATCAATAAATAATCGGAATCTACGTAGGTGTGACGTACAGATAGGTGAGCGCACTTTTGAAGTCGTCCCACAATTCATCGATCTTGGGTCAAAGGTCAGCAACGTCAATAGCATGGAAGCTGAGTTGCGCGCAAGGATGCTGGCTGCCAACCGGTCATTCTACAGCCTGAAAAAGCAGTTCACCTCAAAGAACCTGTCGCGACGGACGAAGCTGGGACTATATTGTATCTTTATAGTTCCAGTACTCACATACGCCTCTGAGACATGGACACTGTCCAAATCTGACAAAACACTTTTAGCTGCGTTCGAGAGGAAGATCTTCAGAAGGATTCTTGGCCTCGGCTCGACGAGGTGCTATACGAGATGTACGGCGACCTCACTGTCGCTCCGGTGGGCTGGCCGTGTTGTACGCATGGAAACGGATGACCCAACCCGTAAAGTAGTTTTAGGCCGTCCATAAGGACGGAGGAGGCGTGGTAGGCTCAAACTGAGGTGGCAAGATGGCGTGGAGGCGTCTGCCATTAAGGCCGGGATAACAGACTGGCCGACGCGAGACCATGAGCGGTTTCGGACACTCTTGAGGCAGGCCAAGACCCCAAAGCGGCTGTAGCGCCGGATATGTAAGTAAGTAAGTAACATTATAAAGAAGAAAACATTTAAAAGCAAAATTTGTCAACGTGATATTCAGTCAATATTCTGCATATAAAATATATTTTTATAGTCCAACTCAAGGGAAACGAACATTCGTTTAGGCTTTGGTTTGTTCTAGTTGATCTGAAATGTGATTAAACCCTTCATTAACATCGCATGTTTGTGTTCTGACTCTTTAACAACCAGATTGACTCTTACGAACTGCTAAGTTGATTTAATCTATTCGTTCCCTCTCGGAATTGCTACTTTATTTGATTTCTATTGATCTTCGTCTGTGATACATTTTGATTGCGATTGCGACGCAGTCAAGATGCACGTCTTATGTTAGAAGATAATTTTACCACATAAAAATAATAAAATCCGTCGTTGGTGGCCTTTTTTCTGCTTCTTTGGGGGCATCAACCATTGTCGGTAAAGGCTTGCATGTTATGGATTATCCATAGCAGGTAAATTAATCCTACATTTGGAGGACATGGTCCATACGCAGCTTTATGCCCCATGATAGGTATGTTGTTAAGTCGTGCGAGTTGACTGTGCCACGGGACCACCTCTCATCTACGATATTTTTTTCTTCTCTTCTTAAAACAATCAATGAACTACCAGGCGTTTCCATCGTTCAAAAGCTTTCCGGATTCAGACGGTTATAAACGTTTGGACCAAAAGAAGAGCTAAAATTAACAGTTTGTTTGTTTTGTTCTCAGCGCTCAGCTCTTTAAAACCGTTCCCAAGTCTATATTTTCAGCAATACAACTGGCCATTGAATGAAAAACAACAAAATGAAAAAAACAGCTATTTTTACTTCGTTCTTTACCTACAACACGTCGGTAACGAACCATATCATGCCACCAGTGTCGGAAGAGGAAGAGTGTTAAATCAGAAGACCACAAAGCTGATGGTGATTGTACGAATAAGACCATTAGTGCATACACATACCGGACTAGTTTAATGTGAAATCTAGAAAACAATCACTTCAATATCGATTGTCGGTAGCCGATCGATGCTTTTAAAGTGAGCATACAACCCGTACCTTAACGAAGATACGCATGTCAGTAAAATTAAATGGTAAGCAGTTTAATGTAAGAATAATAATTGAAAAAGGCCAACACGGTTGGTCAGAAAATGATGCTAAATTTCGTGCAAATCGGAAGATTCAATTGTAGGCTGTATTTAATGAGTGTCATTTTTGATGCATTGATTTCAATTTTCACTTGATTGTGGGAGAATTATTTAAATTCAAAGTTCAATTAATTCACGTTTGAAAATTTTTAAACATTTTAATCGCACGAAAATTCCCCACAACATGGATAAACCAAAACTCGGTGCAGCTCTCCTGAGTGCTTTAAACCATCTAGCCCCTGAGTTTCCCTACCGCCATCACTGAGTTCGACCCGTCGACCGAGAAATTTCGCCGGCCGGTCTCTCTGTCCAACGGTCCAGCGGGGTATGAGAACGGCAAGCTTGCCCGGCGGTTTGGCCCAATACGGGAACCCGAAAAACCGTTTAATTAAATTTTAATTAATTAAAAATTATCACTTTCTCATCATCTCTTCCCTTTGTGTTCAGGATGGGTAGCCGACCCATCGAACAAAGTGTAGCATCGCAGCACGCAGCAAATTGTCGAACCGTTCTGCGGTCAAGTGCGCTGGCAGGCCAAGAGTACGAGAAAATGGCGCATCTGCCGGCGGTGGGAAAATTGTCCCGTTACGAGAGAAAGCGAGAAGTTTTGTTGTCGGAAAATGCCGCTGAAATTGGGAAACTTTGCGCGCAGACACGGTCCGTGTGACAGCCCACAAAGTGTGCTCCTTTTGGTAGTGGCAAAAACAGCCATCCAAAGGACACACGATAGATGGATGGATGGATTGAGCGAATGGCGAAGCGATGCTTGCGATTACAGTAAACAAAGGACGGCGAATGGACACACCCGACCCGGGGAGGATAAATTGTGCCCTCGATTGTGTAATGCGGTGCTTCTGCCTCACTGCACCGGTGGTTGTGCTGCTACAGCAGTTGAAAAGGTTTAGAAGCGGAACATCCTCTTACTGCAGATGCTCATTGTACCTATCGCAGCGATAAAACTGGGCAAATGGGAAAATAATAAAACATTATTGAACACTGAAATAATGTTCCCGTGTCAAAGTTTCCGCAACCAATCCACAAATAATCGCCCCAAAAGTTGCGCTACTATGTGGTGATGGTAATGCTACCTTTCTCGCTTGTCAGAAAAAAGCATTTCCCCTTTACTGACAAACGGTCAAACCAAATGATGGAAAAGGAATATCCATGGATATCCATTTTTAGTCGTTTTTCAATGCATCAACCAGTGTGCTGAAAGGAAAAAGAAAATTTATTCCTCCACGAATCAATATTTCCAGTCCTTTTTTCAACCTCCTCCCAAATGGATTCAACATTATCGATTCAACTTTCTCCACTGTTTTTCCCCCAAACTTACTTTCGGCTGCTCTTGGCGTGTACTAAACGCCAAGGCAGGGGGAGGCTGCTTTTCAAAAATTCGCTTTCCAATGATGATTATCTTTCAGCGGACGGATTTGTTCAAATCTTTCTACATTTTCCGTTGAGAAAGTTTTTGTTTTTTTCCGTTTTCTTTTTTTTATATCTCATTTGCTCACCCGTAGGAGAGGCTGGCTCGTCTGGTTGATGGAATTGT
>NW_024428384.1:0-30399 GCF_017562075.2 Anopheles merus | reverse complement strand
GCATCAGAAGTGTCTTCAACGTACTCAGGAACACGAAAAATAAATTTTCCGCTGCATCAGAAGTGTCTTGAAGGTACTTGGGAGTACCAAAAACAATGTTTACCGCTGCATCAGAATTGTCTTCAATGTACTCAGGACCCACCATAAACAATGTTACCGCTGCTCAGAAATTGTCTTCAATGTACTCACGACCACCAAAACATGTTTCTCTGCTGCATCAGAAGTGTCTTGAAGGTACTTGGCTGTACCAAAACAATGTTACCAGCTGCTCAGAATTGCTTCAATGTACTCAGGACCACCATAAACATGTTACCGCTGCATCATAAGTTGTCTTCACGTACTCAGGAACACGAAAAATAATTTTTCCGCTGCATCAAAGTGTCTTGAAGGTACTTGGGAGTACCAAAAACAATGTTACCGCTGGCATCAGAATTGTCTTCAATGTACTCACGACCACCAAAACAATGTTTCCGCTGCATCAGAATTGTCTCCAATGTACTTTGGACCACCAAAAACAATGTACCCGCTGCATCAGAATTGTCTTCAATGTACTCAGGACCCCATAAACATGTTACCGCGCATCAGAATTGTCTTCAATGTACTCACGACCACCAAAACAATGTTTCTGCTGCATCAGAAGTGTCTTCAACGTACTCAGGAACACGAAAAAATTTTCCGCTGCATCAGAAGTGTCTTGAAGGTACTTGGGAGTACCAAAAAACATGTTACCGCTGCATCAGAATTGTCTTCATGTACTCAGGACCACCATAAACAATGTTACCAGCTGCATCAGAATTGTCTTCAATGTACTCACGACCACCAAAACAATGTTTCTGCTGCATCAGAAGTGTCTTGAAGGTACTTGAGTACCAAACACATGTTACCGCTGCATCAGAATTGTCTTCAATGTACTCAGGACACCATAAACAATGTTACCGCTGCATCAGAAGTGTCTTCAACGTACTCAGGAACACGAAAATAATTTTCCGCTGCATCAGAAGTGTCTTGAAGGTACTGGGAGTACCAAAAACAATGTTACCGCTGCATCAGAATTGTCTTCAATGTACTCAGGACCACCATAAACATGTTACCGTGCTGCATCAGAATTGTCTTCAATGTACTCACGACCACCAAAACATGTTTCTGCTGCATCAGAAGTGTCTTCAATGTACTTAGGACCATAATAACAATGTTTCCGCTGCATCAGAAGTGTCTTCAATGTACTCAGGACCACCATAAACAATGTTACCGCTGCATCAGAAGTGTCTTCAATGTACTCAGGACCACCATAAACAATGTTTCTGCTGCATCAGAAGTGTCTTCAATGTACTCACGACCACCAAAACAATGTTTCTGCTGCATCAGAAGTGTCTTCAATGTACTTAGGACCATAATAAACAATGTTTCCGCTGCATCAGAAGTGTCTTCAATGTACTCAGGACCACCATAAACAATGTTTCTGCTGCATCAGAAGTGTCTTCAATGTACTCAGGACCACCATAAACAATGTTACCGCTGCATCAGAAGTGTCTTGAAGGTACTTGGGACCAACAAAAAGGATGTTTTCGCTGCATCAGAAGTGTCTTCAATGTACCCAGGACCACCATAAACAATGTTTCCGCTGCATCAGAAGTGTCTTGAAGGTACTTGGGAGTACCAAAAACAATGTTACCGCTGCATCAGAATTGTCTTCAATGTACTCAGGACCACCATAACAATGTTACCGCTGCATCAGAAGTGTCTTCAACGTACTCAGGAACACGAAAAATAAATTTCCGCTGCATCAGAAGTGTCTTGAAGGTACTTGGGAGTACCAAAACAATGTTACCGCTGCATCAGAATTGTCTTCAATGTACTCACGACCACCAAAACAATGTTTCCGCTGCATCAGAATTGTCTCCAATGTACTTTGGACCACCAAAAACAATGTTACCGCTGCATCAGAATTGTCTTCAATGTACTCAGGACCACCATAAACAATGTTACCGCTGCATCAGAATTGTCTTCAATGTACTCACGACCACCAAAACAATGTTTCTGCTGCATCAGAAGTGTCTTCAACGTACTCAGGAACACGAAAAATAAATTTTCCGCTGCATCAGAAGTGTCTTGAAGGTACTTGGGATTACCAAAAACAATGTTACCGCTGCATCAGAATTGTCTTCAATGTACTCAGGACCACCATAAACAATGTTACCGCTGCATCAGAATTGTCTTCAATGTACTCACGACCACCAAAACAATGTTTCTGCTGCATCAGAAGTGTCTTCAACGTACTCAGGAACACGAAAAATAAATTTCCGCTGCATCAGAAGTGTCTTGAAGGTACTTGGGAGTACCAAAAACAATGTTACCGCTGCATCAGAATTGTCTTCAATGTACTCAGGACCACCATAAACAATGTTACCGCTGCATCAGAATTGTCTTCAATGTACTCACGACCACCAAAACAATGTTTTCTGCTGCATCAGAAGTGTCTTCAATGTACTTAGGACCATAATAAACAATGTTTCCGCTGCATCAGAAGTGTCTTCAATGTACTCAGGACCACCATAAACAATGTTACCGCTGCATCAGAAGTGTCTTCAATGTACTCAGGACCACCATAAACAATGTTTTCTGCTGCATCAGAAGTGTCTTCAATGTACTCACGACCACCAAAACAATGTTTCTGCTGCATCAGAAGTGTCTTCAATGTACTAAGGACCATAATAAACAATGTTTCCGCTGCATCAGAAGTGTCTTCAATGTACTCAGGACCACCATAAACAATGTTTCTGCTGCATCAGAAGTGTCTTCAATGTACTCAGGACCACCATAAACAATGTTACCGCTGCATCAGAAGTGTCTTGAAGGTACTTGGGACCACCAAAAAGGATGTTTTCGCTGCATCAGAAGTGTCTTCAATGTACCCAGGACCACCATAAACAATGTTTCCGCTGCATCAGAAGTGTCTTGAAGGTACTTGGGAGTACCAAAAACAATGTTACCGCTGCATCAGATTGTCTTCAATGTACTCAGGACCACCATAAACAATGTTACCGCTGCATCAGAAGTGTCTTCAACGTACTCAGGAACACGAAAAATAAATTTCCGCTGCATCAGAAGTGTCTTGAAGGTACTTGGGAGTACCAAAAACAATGTTACCGCTGCATCAGAATTGTCTTCAATGTACTCACGACCACCAAAACAATGTTTCCGCTGCATCAGAATTGTCTCCAATGTACTTTGGACCACCAAAAACAATGTTACCGCTGCATCAGAATTGTCTTCAATGTACTCAGGACCACCATAAACAATGTTACCGCTGCATCAGAATTGTCTTCAATGTACTCACGACCACCAAAACAATGTTTCTGCTGCATCAGAAGTGTCTTCAACGTACTCAGGAACACGAAAAATAATTTTCCGCTGCATCAGAAGTGTCTTGAAGGTACTTGGGAGTACCAAAACAATGTTACCGCTGCATCAGAATTGTCTTCAATGTACTCAGGACCACCATAAACAATGTTACCGCTGCATCAGAATTGTCTTCAATGTACTCACGACCACCAAAACAATGTTTCTGCTGCATCAGAAGTGTCTTGAAGGTACTGGGAGTACCAAAAACAATGTTACCGCTGCATCAGAATTGTCTTCAATGTACTCAGGACCACCATAAACAATGTTACCGCTGCATCAGAAGTGTCTTCAACGTACTCAGGAACACGAAAAATAAATTTTCCGCTGCATCAGAAGTGTCTTGAAGGTACTTGGGAGTACCAAAAACAATGTTACCGCTGCATCAGAATTGTCTTCAATGTACTTTGGACCACCAAAACAATGTTTCCGCTGCATCAGAAGTGTCTCCAATGTACTTTGGACCACCAAAAACAATGTTTCCGCTGCATCAGAAGTGTCTCCAATGTACTTTGGACCACCAAAAACAATGTTTCCGCTGCATCAGAATTGTCTTCAATGTACTCACGACCACCAAAACAATGTTTCTGCTGCATCAGAAGTGTCTTCAATGTACTTAGGAACACGAAAAATAAATTTTCCACTGCATCAGAAGTGTCTTGAAGGTACTTGGGAGTACGAAAAACAATGTTACCGCTGCATCAGAATTGTCTTCAATGTACTCAGGACCACCATAAACAATGTTACCGCTGCATCAGAATTGTCTTCAATGTACTCACGACCACCAAAACAATGTTTCTGCTGCATCAGAAGTGTCTTCAATGTACTAAGGACCATAATAAACAATGTTTCCGCTGCATGAGAAGTGTCTTCAATGTACTCAGGACCACCACAAATTATGTTTCCGCTGCATCAGAAGTGTCTTGACTGTACTCAGCAACACCATAAACAATGTTCCCGCTGCATCAGAAGTGTCTTCAACGTACTCAGGAACACGAAAAATAAATTTTCCGCTGCATCAGAAGTGTCTTGAAGGTACTTGGGACTCCCAAAAACAATGTTACCGCTGCATCAGAAGTGTCTTCAACGTACTCAGGAACACGAAAAATAAATTTTCCGTTGCATCAGAAGTGTCTTGAAGGTACTTGGGAGTACCAAAACAATGTTACCGCTGCATCAGAATTGTCTTCAATGTACTCACGACCACCAAAACAATGTTTCTGCTGCATCAGAAGTGTCTTCAATGTACTTAGGACCATAATAAACAATGTTTCCGCTGCATCAGAAGTGTCTCAATGTACTCAGGACCACCATAAACAATGTTACCGCTGCATCAGAAGTGTCTTCAATGTACTCAGGACCACCATAAACAATGTTACCGCTGCATCAGAAGTGTCTTGAAGGTACTTGGGACCACCAAAAAGGATGTTTTCGCTGCATCAGAAGTGTCTTCAATGTACCCAGGACCACCATAAACAATGTTTCCGCTGCATCAGAAGTGTCTTGAAGGTACTTGGGAGTACCAAAAACAATGTTACCGCTGCATCAGAATTGTCTTCAATGTACTCAGGACCACCATAAACAATGTTACCGCTGCATCAGAAGTGTCTTCAACGTACTCAGGAACACGAAAAATAAATTTTCCGCTGCATCAGAAGTGTCTTGAAGGTACTTGGGAGTACCAAAAACAATGTTACCGCTGCATCAGAATTGTCTTCAATGTACTTTGGACCACCAAAACAATGTTTCCGCTGCATCAGAAGTGTCTCCAATGTACTTTGGACCACCAAAAACAATGTTTCCGCTGCATCAGAAGTGTCTTCAATGTACTTCGGACCACCAAAAACAATGTTACCGCTGCATCAGAATTGTCTTCAATGTACTCACGACCACCAAAACAATGTTTCTGCTGCATCAGAAGTGTCTTCAACGTACTCAGGAACACGAAAAATAAATTTTCCGCTGCATCAGAAGTGTCTTGAAGGTACTTGGGAGTACCAAAAACAATGTTACCGCTGCATCAGAATTGTCTTCAATGTACTCAGGACCACCATAAACAATGTTACCGCTGCATCAGAATTGTCTTCAATGTACTCACGACCACCAAAACAATGTTTCTGCTGCATCAGAAGTGTCTTCAATGTACTTAGGACCATAATAAACAATGTTACCGCTGCATCAGAAGTGTCTTCAATGTACTCAGGACCACCACAAATTATGTTTCCGCTGCATCAGAAGTGTCTTGACTGTACTCAGCAACACCATAAACAATGTTCCCGCTGCATCAGAAGTGTCTTCAACGTACTCAGGAACACGAAAAATAAATTTTCCGCTGCATCAGAAGTGTCTTGAAGGTACTTGGGACTCCCAAAAACAATGTTACCGCTGCATCAGAAGTGTCTTCAATGTACTCAGGACCACCAAAAATTATGTTTCCGCTGCATCAGAAGTGTCTTCAATGTACCCAGGACCACCATAAACAATGTTTCTGCTGCATCAGAAGTGTCTTCAATGTACTCACGACCACCAAAACAATGTTACCGCTGCATCAGAAGTGTCTTCAACGTACTCAGGACCACCACAAATTATGTTTCCGCTGCATCAGAAGTGTCTTGACTGTACTCAGCAACACCATAAACAATGTTCCCGCTGCATCAGAAGTTTGTCCAATATACTTCGGACCACCAAAAAAGATGTTCCCGCTGCATCAAAAGTGTCTTCAATGTACTCAGGACCACCATAAACAATGTTACCGCTGCATCAGAATTGTCTTCAATGTACTCAGGACCACCACAAATTATGTTTCCGCTGCATCAGAAGTGTCTTCAATGTACTTAGGACCATAATAAACAATGTTACCGCTGCATCAGAAGTGTCTACAACGTACTCAGGAACACGAAAAATAAATTTTTCGCTGCATCAGAAGTGTCTTGAAGGTACTTGGGAGTACCAAAAACAATGTTACCGCTGCATCAGAATTGTCTTCAATGTACTCAGGACCACCATAAACAATGTTACCGCTGCATCAGAATTGTCTTCAATGTACTCACGACCACCAAAACAATGTTTCTGCTGCATCAGAAGTGTCTTCAATGTACTTAGGACCATAATAAACAATGTTTCCGCTGCATGAGAAGTGTCTTCAATGTACTCAGGACCACCACTAATTATGTTTCCGCTGCATCAGAAGTGTCTTGACTGTACTCAGCAACACCATAACAATGTTACCGCTGCATCAGAAGTGTCTTCAATGTACTCAGGACCACCACAAATTATGTTTCCGCTGCATCAGAAGTGTCTTGACTGTACTCAGCAGCACCATAAACAATGTTTCTGCTGCATCAGAAGTGTCTTCAATGTACTCACGACCACCAAAACAATGTTTCTGCTGCATCAGAAGTGTCTTCAATGTACTTAGGACCATAATAAACAATGTTACCGCTGCATCAGAAGTGTCTTCAACGTACTCAGGACCACCACAAATTATGTTCCGCTGCATCAGAAGTGTCTTCAACGTACTCAGGACCCCACAAATTATGTTTCCGCTGCATCAGAAGTGTCTTCAACGTACTCAGGAACACGAAAAATAAATTTTCCGCTGCATCAGAAGTGTCTTAAAGGTACTTGGGAGTACCAAAAACAATGTTACCGCTGCATCAGAATTGTCTTCAATGTACTTGGGACCATAATAAACAATGTTTCCGCTGCATCAGAAGTGTCTTCAATGTACCCAGGACCACCATAAACAATGTTTCTGCTGCATCAGAAGTGTCTTAAAGGTTCTTGGGACTCCCAAAAACAATGTTACCGCTGCATCAGAAGTGTCTTCAACGTACTCAGGAAAACGAAAAATAAATTTTCCGCAGCATCAGAAGTGTCTTGAAGGTTCTTGGGAGTACCAAAATCAATGTTTCTGCTGCATCAGAATTGTCTTCAATGTACTCAGGACCACCATAAACAATGTTACCGCTGCATCAGAAGTGTCTTCAACGTACTCAGGAACACGAAAATTAAATTTTCCGCTGCCTCAGAAGTGTCTTAAAGGTACTTGGGAGTACCAAAAACAATGTTACCGCTGCATCAGAATTGTCTTCAATGTACTCAGGACCACGATAAACAATGTTACCGCTGCATCAGAATTGTCTTCAATGTACTCACGACCACCAAAACAATGTTTCTGCTGCATCAGAAGTGTCTTCAATGTACTTAGGACCATAATAAACAATGTTTCCGCTGCATTCGAAGTGTCTTCAATGTACTCAGGACCACCATAAACAATGTTACCGCTGCATCAGAATTGTCTTCAATGTACTCACGACCACCAAAACAATGTTTCTGCTGCATCAGAAGTGTCTTCAATGTACTTAGGACCATAATAAACAATGTTTCCGCTGCATCAGAAGTGTCTTCAATGTACTCAGGACCACCATAAATAATGTTTCTGCTGCATCAGAAGTGTCTTAAAGGTTCTTGGGACTCCCAATAACAATGTTACCGCTGCATCAGAAGTGTCTTCAACGTACTCAGGACCACCACAAATTATGTTTCCGCTGCATAAGAAGTGTCTTGAAGGTACTTGGGAGTACCAAAAACAATGTTACCGCTGCATCAGAAGTGTCTTCAATGTACTCACGACCACCAAAACAATGTTCTTGCTGCATCAGAAGTGTCTTCAATGTACTTAGGACCATAATAAACAATGTTTCCGCTGCATCAGAAGTGTCTTCAACGTACTCAGGACCACCACAAATTATGTTTCCGCTGCATAAGAAGTGTCTTAAAGGTACTCACGACCACCAAAACAATGTTTCTGCTGCATCAGAAGTGTCTTCAATGTACTTAGGACCATAATAAACAATGTTTCCGCTGCATTCGAAGTGTCTTCAATGTACTCAGGACCACCAAAACAATGTTTCTGCTGCATCAGAAGTGTCTTAAAGGTACTCACGACCACCAAAACAATGTTCTTGCTGCATCAGAAGTGTCTTCAATGTACTTAGGACCATAATAAACAATGTTACCGCTGCATCAGAAGTGTCTTCAACGTACTCAGGACCACCACAAATTATGTTTCCGCTGCATCAGAAGTGTCTTGACTGTACTCAGCAACACCATAAACAATGTTCCCGCTGCATCAGAAGTGTCTTCAACGTACTCAGGAACACGAAAAATAAATTTTCCGCTGCATCAGAAGTGTCTTGAAGGTACTTGGGAGTACCAAAAACAATGTTACCGCTGCATCAGAATTGTCTTCAATGTACTCAGGACCACCATAAACAATGTTACCGCTGCATCAGAATTGTCTTCAATGTACTCACGACCACCAAAACAATGTTTCTGCTGCATGAGAAGTGTCTTCAACGTACTCAGGAACACGAAAAAAATTTTCCGCTGCATCAGAAGTGTCTTGAAGGTACTTGGGACTCCCAAAAACAATGTTACCGCTGCATCAGAAGTGTCTTCAACGTACTCCGGACCACCACAAATTATGTTTCCGCTGCATCAGAAGTGTCTTGACTGTACTCAGCAGCACCATAAACAATGTTCCCGCTGCATCAGAAGTGTCTTCAATGTACTCAGGACCACCACAAATTATGTTTCCGCTGCATCAGAAGTGTCTTGACTGTACTCAGCAACACCATAAACAATGTTCCCGCTGCATCAGAAGTGTCTTCAACGTACTCAGGAACACGAAAAATAAATTTTCCGCTGCATCAGAAGTGTCTTGAAGGTACTTGGGACTCCCAAAAACAATGTTACCGCTGCATCAGAAGTGTCTTCAACGTACTCCGGACCACCACAAATTATGTTTCCGCTGCATCAGAAGTGTCTTGACTGTACTCAGCAGCACCATAAACAATGTTCCCGCTGCATCAGAAGTGTCTTCAATGTACTCAGGACCACCATAAACAATGTTACCGCTGCATCAGAAGTGTCTTCAATGTACTTAGGACCATAATAAACAATGTTACCGCTGCATCAGAAGTGTCTTCAACGTACTCAGGACCACCACAAATTATGTTTCCGCTGCATCAGAAGTGTCTTGACTGTACTCAGCAGCACCATAAACAATGTTCCCGCTGCATCAGAAGTGTCTTCAACGTACTCAGGAACACGAAAATAAATTTTCCGCTGCATCAGAAGTGTCTTGAAGGTACTTGGGAGTACCAAAAACAATGTTACCGCTGCATCAGAATTGTCTTCAATGTACTCAGGACCACCACAAATTATGTTTCCGCTGCATCAGAAGTGTCTTGACTGTACTCAGCAACACCATAACAATGTTACCGCTGCATCAGAAGTGTCTTCAATGTACTCAGGACCACCAAAAATTATGTTTCCGCTGCATCAGAAGTGTCTTCAATGTACCCAGGACCACCATAAACAATGTTTCTGCTGCATCAGAAGTGTCTTCAATGTACTCACGACCACCAAAACAATGTTTCTGCTGCATCAGAAGTGTCTTCAATGTACTTAGGACCATAATAAACAATGTTTCCGCTGCATGAGAAGTGTCTTCAATGTACTCAGGACCACCAAAATTATGTTTCCGCTGCATCAGAAGTGTCTTGACTGTACTCAGCAACACCATAAACAATGTTACCGCTGCATCAGAAGTGTCTTCAACGTACTCAGGAACACGAAAAATAAATTTTCCGCTGCATCAGAAGTGTCTTGAAGTTACTTGGGAGTACCATAAACAATGTTACCGCTGCATCAGAATTGTCTTCAATGTACTCACGACCACCAAAACAATGTTTCTGCTGCATCAGAAGTGTTTTCAATGTACTTAGGACCATAATAAACAATGTTTCCGCTGCATGAGAAGTGTCTTCAATGTACTCAGGACCACCATAAACAATGTTACCGCTGCATCAGAATTGTCTTCAATGTACTCACGACCACCAAAACAATGTTTCTGCTGCATCAGAAGTGTCTTGACTGTACTCAGCAACACCATAAACAATGTTACCGCTGCATCAGAAGTGTCTTCAATGTACCCAGGACCACCATAAACAATGTTTCTGCTGCATCAGAAGTGTCTTCAATGTACTCATGACCACCAAAACAATGTTTCTGCTGCATCAGAAGTGTCTTCAATGTACTTAGGACCATAATAAACAATGTTACCGCTGCATCAGAAGTGTCTTCAACGTACTCAGGACCACCACAAATTATGTTTCCGCTGCATCAGAAGTGTCTTGACTGTACTCAGCAACACCATAAACAATGTTACCGCTGCATCAGAAGTGTCTTCAACGTACTCAGGAACACGAAAAATAAATTTTCCGCTGCATCAGAAGTGTCTTGAAGGTACTTGGGAGTACCAAAAACAATGTTACCGCTGCATCAGAATTGTCTTCAATGTACTCAGGACCACCATAAACAATGTTACCGCTGCATCAGAATTGTCTTCAATGTACTCAGGACCACCACAAATTATGTTTCCGCTGCATCAGAAGTGTCTTGACTGTATTCAGCAACACCATAAACAATGTTACCGCTGCATCAGAAGTGTCTTCAACGTACTCAGGACCACCACAAATTATGTTTCCGCTGCATCAGAAGTGTCTTGACTGTACTCAGCAACACCATAAACAATGTTACCGCTGCATCAGAAGTGTCTTCAACGTACTCAGGAACACGAAAAATAAATTTTCCGCTGCATCAGAAGTGTCTTGAAGTTACTTGGGAGTACCATAAACAATGTTACCGCTGCATCAGAATTGTCTTCAATGTACTCACGACCACCAAACAATGTTTCTGCTGCATCAGAAGTGTTTTCAATGTACTTAGGACCATAATAAACAATGTTTCCGCTGCATGAGAAGTGTCTTCAATGTACTTAGGACCACCAAAAATTATGTTTCCGCTGCATCAGAAGTGTCTTGAAGGTACTTGGGAGTACCAAAAACAATGTTTCCGCTGCATTCGAAGTGTCTTCAATGTACTCAGGACCACCAGAAACAATGTTACCGCTGCAACAGAATTGTCTTCTATGTACTCACGACCACCAAAAACAATGTTTCCGCTGCATCAGAAGTGTCTTCAATGTACTTGGGACCACCAAAAACAATGTTTCCGCTGCATCAGAAGTGTCTCCAATGTACTTGGGACCACCAAAAACAATGTTCCCGCTACATCAGAAGTGTCTTCAATGTACTTGGGACCACAAAAACATTGTTCCCGCTGGATCAAAAGTGTCTTTAATGTACTTGGGACCACCAAAAACAATGTTTCCGCTGCATCAGAAGTGTCTTCAATGTACTTTAGACCAGCTAAAACAATGTTTCCGCTGCATCAGAAGTGTCTTCAATGTACTTGGGACCACCAAAAACAATGTTTTCGCTACATCAGAAGTGTCTTTAATGTACTTGGGACCACCAAAAACAATGTTTCCGCTGCATCAGAAGTGTCTTCAATGTACTTTAGACCAGCTAAATTAATGTTTCCGCTGCATCAGAAGTGTCTTCAATGTACTTGGGACCACCAAAAACAATGTTTTCGCTACATCAGAAGTGACTTCAATATACTTGGGACCACCAAAAACAATGTTTCCGCTGCATCAGAAGTGTCTTCAATGTACTTTAGACCAGCTTAAACAATGTTTCCGCTGCATCAAAAGTGTCTCCAATGTACTTCGGACCACCAAAAAAGATGTTCTCGCTGCATCAAAAGTGCCTCCAATGTACTTCGGACCACCAAAAATCTTGTTCCTGCTGCATCAAAAGTGTCTCCAATGTACTTCGGACCACCAAAAAAGATGTTCTCGCTGCATCAAAAGTGTCTCCAATGTACTTCGGACCACCAAAAAAGATGTTCCCGCTGCATCAAAAGTGTCTCTAATGCTCTTCGGATCACCAAAAAAGATGTTCCTGCTGCATCAAAAGTGTCTCCAATGTACTTCGGACCACCAAAAAAGATGTTCTCGCTGCATCAAAAGTGTCTCCAATGTTCTTCGGACCACCAAAAAAGATGTTCTCGCTGCATCAAAAGTGTCTCCAATGTACTTCGGACCACCAAAAAAGAATTTCTCGCTGCATCAAAAGTGTCTCCAATGTACTTCGGACCACCAAAAAAGATGTTCCCGCTGCATCAAAAGTGTCTCCAATGTACTTCGGACCACCAAAAAGATGTTCCCGCTGCATTAGAAGTGTCTCCAATGTACTTCGGACCACCAAAAAAATGTTCTCGCTACATCAAAAGTGTCTCCAATGTACTTCGGACCACCAAAAAAGATGTTCTCGCTGCATCAAAAGTGTCTCCAATGTACTTCGGACCACCAAAAAAGATGTTCTCGCTGCATCAAAAGTGTCTCCAATGTACTTCGGACCACCAAAAAAATGTTCTCGCTGCATCAAAAGTGTCTCCAATGTACTTCGGACCACCAAAAAAAATTTCTCGCTGCATCAAAAGTGTCTCCAATGTACTTCGGACCACCAAAAAAGATATTCCTGCTACATCAAAAGTGTCTCTAATGTACTTCGGACCACCAAAAAAGATGTTCTCGCTGCATCAAAAGTGTCTCCGATGTATTTCGGACCACCAAAAAAGATGTTCTCGCTGCATCAAAAGTTTCTCCAATGTACTTCGGACCACCAAAAAAGATATTCCCGCTACATCAAAAGTGTGTCCAATGTACTTCGGACCACCAAAAAAGATGTTCTCGCTGCATCAAAAGTGTCTCCAATGTACTTCAGACCACCAAACAAGTTGTTCCCGCTGAATAAAAAATGTCTCCAATGTACTTCGGACCACCAAAAAAGATGTTCTCGCTGCATCAAAAGTGCCTCCAATGTACTTCGGACCACCAAAAATCTTGTTCCTGCTGCATCAAAAGTGTCTCCAATGTACTTCGGACCACCAAAAAAGATGTTCTCGCTGCATCAAAAGTGTCTCCAATGTACTTCGGACCACCAAAAAAGATGTTCCCGCTGCATCAAAAGTGTCTCTAATGCTCTTCGGATCACCAAAAAAGATGTTCCTGCTGCATCAAAAGTGTCTCCAATGTACTTCGGACCACCAAAAAAGATGTTCTCGCTGCATCAAAAGTGTCTCCAATGTTCTTCGGACCACCAAAAAAGATGTTCTCGCTGCATCAAAAGTGTCTCCAATGTACTTCGGACCACCAAAAAAGAATTTCTCGCTGCATCAAAAGTGTCTCCAATGTACTTCGGACCACCAAAAAAGATGTTCCCGCTGCATCAAAAGTGTCTCCAATGTACTTCGGACCACCAAAAAAGATGTTCCCGCTGCATTAGAAGTGTCTCCAATGTACTTCGGACCACCAAAAAAGATGTACTCGCTACAGCAAAAGTGTCTCCAATGTACTTCGGACCACCAAAAAAGATGTTCTCGCTGCATCAAAAGTGTCTCCAATGTACTTCGGACCACCAAAAAAGATGTTCCTGCTGCATCAAAAGTGTCTCCAATGTACTTCGGACCACCAAAAAAGATGTTCTCGCTGCATCAAAAGTGTCTCCAATGTACTTCGGACCACCAAAAAAGATGTTCTCGCTGCATCAAAAGTGTCTCCAATGTACTTCGGACCACCAAAAAAGAATTTCTCGCTGCATCAAAAGTGTCTCCAATGTACTTCGGACCACCAAAAAAGATGTTCTCGCTGCATCAAAAGTGTCTCCAATGTTCTTCGGACCACCAAAAAAGATGTTCTCGCTGCATCAAAAGTGTCTCCAATGTACTTCGGACCACCAAAAAAGAATTTCTCGCTGCATCAAAAGTGTCTCCAATGTACTTCGGACCACCAAAAGAGATATTCCCGCTACATCAAAAGTGTCTCCAATGTACTTCAGACCACCAAAAAAGATGTTCGCGCTGCATCAAAAATGTCTTGATTGTACTTCAGACTACCAGAAAAGATGTTCATGCTGCATCAAAAGTGTCTCCAATGTACTTCAGACCACCAAAAAAGATGTTCCCGCTGCATCAAAAGTGTCTTCAATGTACTTCAGATCGTTAAAAGAGATGTTCCCACAGCATCAAAAGTGTCTCCAATGTACTTCGGACCACCAAAAAAGATATTCCCGCTACATCAAAAGTGTCTCCAATGTACTTCAGACCACCAAAACAGATGTTCCCGCTGCATCAAAAGTGTCTCCAATGTACTTCGGACCACCAAAAAAGATGTTCCCGCTGCATCAGAAGTGTCTCCAATGTATTTAAAACCACCAAAAAAGATGTTCCCGCTGCATCAAAATTGTTTCCAATGTACTTCAGACCCCCAAAAAAGATGTTCCCGCTGCATCAAAAGTGTCTCCAATGTACTTCGGACCACCAAAAAAGATGTTCGCGCTGCATCAAAAATGTCGTGATTGTACTTCAGACTACCAGAAAAGATGTTCATGCTGCATCAGAAGTGTCTCCGATGTACTTCGGACCACCAAAAAAGATATTCCCGCTGCATCAAAAGTGTCTTCAATGTACTTCGGACCACCAAAAAAGATGTTCCCGCTGCATCAAAAGTGTCTCAAATGTATTTCGAACCACCAAAAAAGTTGTTCCCGCCACACCAAAAGTGTCTTGAATGTACTTCGGACCACCAAAAAGATGTTCCCGCTACATCAAAAGTGTCTCGAATGTACTTCGGACCACCAAAAGAGTTGTTCCTGCTGCATCAAAAGTGTCTCCAATGAACTTCGGACCACCAAAAAAGATGTTCACACTTAATCAAAAGTGTCTCCAATGTACTTCGGATCACCAAAACAGATGCTCCCGCTGCATTAGAAGTGTCTTCAATGTACTTCGAACCACCAAAACATATGTTCCCGCTACATCAAAAGTGTCTCGAATGTACTTCGGACCTCCAAAAAAGATGTTCCCGCTGCATCAAAAGTGTCTCCAATGTACTTCGGACCATTAAATAAGATGTTCCCGCTGCATCAAAAGTGTCTCCAATGTACTTCGAACAATCAAAAACGATGTTCCCACTGTATCAGAAGTGTCTTCAATGTACTTCGGATCACCAAAAAAGATGTTCCCGCTGCATCAAAAGTGTCTCCGAGGTACTTCGGACCACCAAAAGAGATGTTCCCGCTGCATCAAAAGTGTCTCCAATGTACTTCGGACCACCAGAAAAGATGTCCCCGCTGCATCAAAAGTGTCTCCTATGTACTTCGGAACAAGAAAATGAATGTTTCCGCTGCATCAAAAGTGTATCCAATGTACTTCGGACCACCAAAAAAGATGTTCCCGCTGCATCAAAAGTGTCTCCTATGTACTTCGGAACAAGAAAATGTATGTTTTCGCTGCATCAAAAGTGTATCCAATGTACTTCGGACCACCACAAAAGATGTTCTCGCTACATCAAAAGTGTCTCTAATGTACTTCGGATCACCAAAAAAGATGTTCCCGCTACATCAAAAGTGTCTCCAATGTACTTCGGACCACCAAAAAAGATGTTCCTGCTGCATCAAAAGTGTCTCCAATGTAATTCAAACCACCAAAAGAGATGTTCCCGCTGCATCAAAAGTGTCTCCAATGTTCTTAAGACCACCAAAAACGATGTTCCTGCTGCATCAGAAGTGTCCCCAATGTACTTCGGATCACCAAAAAAGATGTTCCTGCTGCATCAAAAGTGTCTCCAATGTACTTCGGACCACCAAAAAAGATGTCCCCGCTGCATCAAAAGTGTCTCCTATGTACTTCGGAACAAGAAAAGAATGTTTCCGCTGCATCAAAAGTGTATCCAATGTACTTTGGACCACCAAAAAAGATGTTCCCGCTGCATCAAAAGTGTCTCCAATGTACTTCGGACCACCAAAAAAGATGTCCCCGCTGCATCAAAAGTGTCTCCTATGTACTTCGGAACAAGAAAATGAATGTTTCCGCTGCATCAAAAGTGTATCCAATGTACTTCGGATCACCAAAAAAGATGTTCCCGCTACATCAAAAGTGTCTCGAATGTACTTCGGACCACCAAAAAAGTTGTTTCCGCTACATCAAAAGTGTCTTGAATGTACTTCGGACCACCAAAAAAGATGTTCCCGCTGCATCAGAAATGTCTCCAATGTACTTCGGACCACCAAAAAAGATGGTCCTGCTGCATCAAAAGTGTCTCCAATGTACTTCGGATCACCAAAAAAGTTGTTTCCGCTACATCAAAAGTGTCTTGAATGTACTTCGGACCACCAAAAAAGATGTTCCCGCTGCATCAAAAGTGTCTCCAATGTACTTCGGACCACCAAAAAAGATGTCCCCGCTGCATCAAAAGTGTCTCCTATGTACTTCGGAACAAGAAAATGAATGTTTCCGCTGCATCAAAAGTGTATCCAATGTACTTTGGACCACCAAAAAAGATGTTCCCGCTGCATCAAAAGTGTCTCCAATGTACTTCGGACCACCAAAAAAGATGTCCCCGCTGCATCGAAAGTGTCTCCTATGTACTTCGGAACAAGAAAATGAATGTTTCCGCTGCATCAAAAGTGTATCCAATGTACTTTGGACCACCAAAAAAGATGTTCCCGCTGCATCAAAAGTGTCTCCAATGTACTTCGGACCACCAAAAAGATGTTCCCGCTGCATCAGAAATGTCTCCAATGTACTTCGGACCACCAAAAAAGATGGTCCTGCTGCATCAAAAGTGTCTCCAATGTACTTCGGACCACCAAAAAGATGTCTCCGCTTCATCAAAAGTGTCTCTTATGTACTTCGGACCTCCAAAAAAGATGTTCCCGTTGCATCAAAAGTGTCTCTAATGTACTTCGGATCACCAAAAGATGTTCCCGCTTCATCAAAAGTGTCTCTAATGTACTTCGGACCTCCAAAAAAGATGTTCCCGTAGCATCAGAAGTGTGTCCAATGTACTTCGGAACACTTAAATGAATGTTTCCGCTGCATCAAAAGTGTCTCCAATGTACTTCGGATCACCAAAAAAGATGTTCCCGCTGCATCAAAAGTGTATCCAATGTACTTCGGACCACCACAAAAGATGTTCTCGCTACATCAAAAGTGTCTCTAATGTACTTCGGATCACCAAAAAAGATGTTCCCGCTACATCAAAAGTGTCTCGAATGTACTTCGGATCACCAAAAAAGTTGTTTCCGCTACATTAAAAGTGTCTCCTATGTACTTCGGAACAAGAAAATGAATGTTTCCGCTGCATCAAAAGTGTATCCAATGTACTTCGGACCACCAAAAAAGATGTCCCCGCTGCATCAAAAGTGTCTCCTATGTACTTCGGACCACCAAAAAAGATGTTCCCGCTGCATCAAAAGTGTCTCCTTTGTACTTCGGAACAAGAAAATGAATGTTTCCGCTGCATCAAAAGTGTATCCAATGTACTTCGGACCACCAAAAAGATGTTCCCGCTGCATCAAAAGTGTCTCCAATGTACTTCGGACCACCAAAAAAAATGTCCCCGCTGCATCAAAAGTGTCTCCTATGTACTTCGGAACAAGAAAATGAATGTTTCCGCTGCATCAAAAGTGTATCCAATGTACTTCGGATCACCAAAAAAGATGTTCCCGCTACATCAAAAGTGTCTTGAATGTACTTCGGACCAACAAAAAAGATGTTCCCGCTGAATCAGAAATGTCTCCAATGTACTTCGGATCACCAAAAAAGATGTTCCTGCTGCATCAAAAGTGTCTCCAATGTACTTCGGACCTCCAAAAAAGATGTCCCCGCTGCATCAAAAGTGTCTCCTATGTACTTCGGAACAAGAAAATGAATGTTTCCGCTACATCAAAAGTGTCTCCAATGTACTTCAGACCACCAGAAAAGATGTCCCCGCTGCATCAAAAGTGTCTCCTATGTACTTCGGAACAAGAAAATGAATGTTTCCGCTGCATCAAAAGTGTATCCAATGTGCTTCGGACCACCAAAAAGATGTTCCCGCTGCATCAAAAGTGTCTCCAATGTACTTCGAACAACCAAAAACGATGTTCCCTTTGTATCAGAAGTGTCTTCAATGTTCTTCGGATCACCAAAAAAGATGTTCCTGCTGCATCAAAAGTGTCTCCTAGGTACTTCGGACCACCAGAAAAGATGTCCCCGCTGCATCAAAAGTGTCTCCAATGTACTTCGGAACAACAAAATGAATGTTTTCGCTGCATCAAAAGTGTCTCCAATGTACTTCGAACCACCAGAAAAGATGTCCCCGCTGCATCAAAAGTGTCTCCAATGTACTTCGGAACAACAAAATGAATGTTTTCGCTGCATCAAAAGTCTATCCAATGTACTTCGGACCACCAAAAAAGATGTTCTCGCTACATCAAAAGTGTCTCTAATGTACTTCGGATCACCAAAAAAGATGTTCCCGCTGCTTCAAAAGTGTCTCAAATGTACTTCGGATCACCAAAAAAGTTGTTTCCGCTACATCAAAAGTGTCTCGAATGTACTTCGGACCACCAAAAAAAATTTTCCCGCTGCATCAAAAGTGTCTCCAATGTACTTCGGACCACCAGAAAAGATGTCCCCGCTGCATCAAAAGTGTCTCCAATGTACTTCGGAACAACAAAATGAATGTTTTCGCTGCATCAAAAGTGTCTCCAATGTACTTCGAACCACCAGAAAAGATGTCCCCGCTGCATCAAAAGTGTCTCCAATGTACTTCGGAACAACAAAATGAATGTTTTCGCTGCATCAAAAGTGTATCCAATGTACTTCGGACCACCAAAAAAGATGTTCTCGCTGCATTAGAAGTGTCGCCAATGTACTTCGGACCACTAAAACAGATGTTCGCGCTGCATCAAAAGTGTCTCCAATGTACTTCGGAACACAAAAATGAATGTTTCCGCTACATCAAAAGTGTCTCCAATGTACTTCGGACCACCAAAAAAGATGTTCCCGCTGCATCAAAAGTGTCTCCAATGTACTTCGGACCACCAAAAACGATGTTTCCGCTGCATCAGAAGTGTCTTCAATGTACTTTGGACCACAAAAAAAGATGTTCCCGCTGCATCAGAAGTGTCTCCAATGTACTTCAGACCACCAAAAAGATGTTCCCGCTTCATCAAAAGTGTCTCTAATGTACTTCGGACCTCCAAAAAAGATGTTCCCGCTGCATCAGAAGTGTCTCCAATGTACTTCGAAACACCAAAATGAATGTTTCCGCTGCATCAAAAGTGTCTCCAATGTACTTCGGACCACCAAAAGAGATGTTCCCGTTGCATCAAAAGTGTCTCCAATGTACTTCAGACCACCAAAAAGATGTTCCCGCTTCATCAAAAGTGTCTCTAATGTACTTCGGACCTCCAAAAAAGATGTTCCCGCTGCATCAGAAGTGTCTCCAATGTACTTCGAAACACCAAAATGAATGTTTCCTATGCATCAGAAGTGTCTCCAATGTACTTCGGACCACCAGAAAAGATGTCCCCGCTGCATCAAAAGTGTCTCCAATGTACTTCGGATCACCAAAAAAGATGTTCCCACTGCATCAAAAGTGTCTCCAATGTACTTCGGACCACCAGAAAAGATGTCCCCGCTGCATCAAAAGTGTCTCCAATGTACTTTGGACCACCAAAAACAATGTTTCCGCTGCATCAGAAGTGTCTTCAATGTACTCAGGACCACCAAAAGAGATGTTCATACTGCATCAAAAGTGTCTCCAATGTACTTCGGACCACCAAAAAAGATGTTCATACTGCATCAAAAGTGTCTCCATTGTACTTCAGACCCCCAAACGACTGTTAAGAGTGACGAAAGCATAGATTCTAGCGATTTAGAATGAAGAAAACGACTGTTCAGAGTGAAGATCTCTTAGTTTCTAGCGATTCAGAATAAAGAAAACGACTGTTCAGAGTGAAGATATCTTAGTTTCTAGCGATTCAGAATAAAGAAAACGACTGTTCAGAGTGAAGATATCTTAGTTTATACGGATTCAAAATAAAGAAAACGACTGTTCAGAGTGAAGATATCTTAGTTTATACGGATTCAAAATAAAGAAATCGACTGTTCAGAGTGAAGAAATCTTAGTTTCTAGCAATTCAGAATGAAAAAAACGACTTTTCAGAGTGAAATTATTTAAATTTCTTGCGAATCAGAATGAAGAAAACGACTGTTCAGAGTGAAGATATTTTAGTTTCTAGTGATTCAGAATGAAGCAAACGACTGTTCAGAGTGAAGATATCTTAGTTTATACGGATTCAAAATAAAGAAAACGACTGTTCAGAGTGAAGATATCTTAGTTTATACGGATTCAAAATAAAGAAATCGACTGTTCAGAGTGAAGATATCTTAGTTTCTAGCAATTCAGAATGATGAAAACGACTTTTCAGAGTGAAATTATTTAAATTTCTCGCGATTCAGAATGAAGAAAAGGACTGTTCAGAGTGAAGATATTTTAGTTTCTACGGATTCAGAATGAAGAAAACCACTGTTCAGAGTGAAGATATTTTAGTTTCTAGCGATTTAGAATGAAGAAAACGACTGTTCAGAGTGAAGATATCATAGTTTCTACGGATTCAGAATGAAGAAAACGACTGTTCAGAAAGAAGATTTCATAGTTTCTACGGATTCCGAATGAAGAAAACGACTGTTCAGAAAGAAGATTTCATAGTTTCTACGGATTCCGAATGAAGATTACGACTGTTCAGAAAGAAGATTTCATAGTTTCTACGGATTCCGAATGAAGAAAACGACTGTTCAGAAAGAAGATTTCATAGTTTCTACGGATTCCGAATGAAGATTACGACTGTTCAGAAAGAAGATTTCATAGTTTCTACGGATTCAGAATGAAGAAAACGACTGTTCAGAGTGAAGATTTCATAGTTTCTACGGATTCAGAATGAAGATTACGACTGTTCAGAAAGAAGATTTCATAGTTTCTACGGATTCAGAATGAAGAAAACGACTGTTCAGAGTGAAGATTTCATAGTTTCTACGGATTCAGAATGAAGAATACGAATGTTCAGAAAGAAGATTTCATAGTTTCTACGGATTCAGAATGAAGAATACGAATGTTCAGAAAGAAGATTTCATAGTTTCTACGGATTCAGAATGAAGAATACGACTGTTCAGAAAGAAGATTTCATAGTTTCTACGGATTCAGAATGAAGAATACGACTGTTCAGAGTGAAGATTTCATAGATTCTACGGATTCAGAATGAAGAATACGACTGTTCAGAGTGAAGATTTCATAGTTTCTACGGATTCAGAATGAAGAATACGAATGTTCAGAGTGAAGATTTCATAGTTTCTACGGATTCCGAATGAAGATAACGACTGTTCAGAGTGAAGATTTCATAGTTTCTAGGGATTCTGAATGAAGAATACGACTGTTCAGAGTGAAGATTTCATAGTTTCTAGGGATTCAGAATGAAGAATACGACTGTTCAGAGTGAAGATTTCATAGTTTCTAGGGATTCATAATGAAGAAAACGATTGTTCAGATTGAAGATTTCATAGTTTCTACGGATTCAGAATGAAGAAAACGACTGTTCAGAGTGAAGATTACATAGATTCTACGGATTCCGAATGAAGATTACGACTGTTCAGAGTGAAGATTTCATAGTTTCTAGGGATTCAGAATGAAGAAAACGATTGTTCAGAGTGAAGATTTCATAGTTTCTACGGATTCAGAATAAAGAAAACGACTGTTCAGAGTGAAGATTTCATAGTTTCTAGGGATTCAGAATGAAGAATACGACTGTTCAGAGTGAAGATTTCATAGATTCTACGGATTCAGAATGAAGAAAACGACTGTTCAGAGTGAAGATTTCATAGTTTCTACGGATTCAGAATGAAGAATACGAATGTTCAGAAAGAAGATTTCATAGTTTCTACGGATTCAGAATGAAGAATACGACTGTTCAGAGTGAAGATTTCATAGTTTCTACGGATTCCGAATGAAGATTACGACTGTTCAGAGTGAAGATTTCATAGTTTCTAGGGATTCAGAATGAAGGAAACGATTGTTCAGAGTGAAGATTTCATAGTTTCTAGGGATTCAGAATGAAGAATACGACTGTTCAGAGTGAAGATTTCATAGTTTCTAGGGATTCAGAATGAAGAAAACGATTGTTCAGATTGAAGATTTCATAGTTTCTACGGATTCAGAATGAAGATTACGACTGTTCAGAGTGAAGATTACATAGATTCTACGGATTCAGAATGAAGATTACGACTGTTCAGAGTGAAGATTTCATAGTTTCTACGGATTCAGAATGAAGAAAACGATTGTTCAGAGTGAAGATTTCATAGTTTCTACGGATTCAGAATGAAGAATACGACTGTTCAGAGTGAAGATTTCATAGTTTCTACGGATTCCGAATGAAGAATACAACTTTTCAGAGTGAAGATTACATAGATTCTACGGATTCAGAATGAAGATTACGATTGTTCAGAGTGAAGATTTCATAGTTTCTACGGATTCAGAATGACGGAAACGATTGTTCAGAGTGAAGATATCGTAGTTTCTAGGATTCCGAATGAAGATTACGACTGTTCAGAGTGAAGATTTCATAGTTTCTAGGGATTCAGAATGAAGAAAACGATTGTTCAGAGTGAAGATTTCATAGTTTCTACGGATTCAGAATAAAGAAAACGATTGTTCAGAGTGAAGATATCGTAGTTTCTAGGGATTCCGAATGAAGATTACGATTGTTCAGAGTGAAGATTTCATAGTTTCTAGGGATTCCGAATGAAGATTACGACTGTTCAGAGTGAAGATTTCATAGATTCTACGGATTCAGAATGAAGAATACGACTGTTCAGAGTGAAGATTTCATAGTTTCTACGGATTCAGAATAAAGAAAACGATTGTTCAGAGTGAAGATATCGTAGTTTCTAGGGATTCCGAATGAAGATTACGATTGTTCAGAGTGAAGATTTCATAGTTTCTACGGATTCAGAATGAAGAAAACGACTGTTCAGAGTGAAGATTTCATAGTTTCTACGGATTCCGAATGAAGAATACGACTGTTCAGAGTGAAGATTTCATAGTTTCTAGGGATTCAGAATGAAGAATACGACTGTTCAGAGTGAAGATTTCATAGTTTCTAGGGATTCTGTATGAAGAATACGACTGTTCAGAAAGAAGATTTCATAGTTTCTACGGATTCCGAATGAAGAAAACGACTGTTCAGAAAGAAGATTTCATAGTTTCTACGGATTCCGAATGAAGATTACGACTGTTCAGAAAGAAGATTTCATAGTTTATACGGATTCAGAATGAAGAATACGACTGTTCAGAAAAAAGATTTCATAGTTTCTACGGATTCAGAATGAAGAAAACGACTGTTCAGAAAAAAGATTTCATAGTTTCTACGGATTCAGAATGAAGATTACGACTGTTCAGAAAGAAGATTTCATAGTTTCTACGGATTCAGAATGAAGAAAACGACTGTTCAGAGTGAAGATTTCATAGTTTCTACGGATTCAGAATGAAGAATACGAATGTTCAGAAAGAAGATTTCATAGTTTCTACGGATTCAGAATGAAGAATACGACTGTTCAGAAAGAAGATTTCATAGTTTCTACGGATTCCGAATGAAGATTACGACTGTTCAGAGTGAAGATTTCATAGATTCTACGGATTCAGAATGAAGAATACGACTGTTCAGAGTGAAGATTTCATAGTTTCTACGGATTCAGAATGAAGAATACGAATGTTCAGAGTGAAGATTTCATAGTTTCTACGGATTCAGAATGAAGAATACGACTGTTCAGAAAGAAGATTTCATAGTTTCTAGGGATTCAGAATGAAGGAAACGATTGTTCAGAGTGAAGATTTCATAGTTTCTAGGGATTCTGAATGAAGAATGCAACTGTTCAGTGTGAAGATTCTATAGTTTCTACGGATTCAGAATGAAGAATGCTACTGTTCAGAGTGAAGATTTCATAGTTTCTAAGAATTCAGAATGAAGAAAACGACTGTTCAGAGTGAAGATTTCATAGTTTCTACGGATTCAGAATGAAGATTACGACTGTTCAGAAAGAAGATTTCATAGTTTCTACGGATTCAGAATGAAGAAAACGACTGTTCAGAAAGAAGATTTCATAGTTTCTACGGATTCCGAATGAAGATTACGACTGTTCAGAAAGAAGATTTCATAGTTTCTACGGATTCAGAATGAAGAAAACGACTGTTCAGAGTGAAGATTTCATAGTTTCTACGGATTCAGAATGAAGAATACGAATGTTCAGAAAGAAGATTTCATAGTTTCTACGGATTCAGAATGAAGAATACGACTGTTCAGAAAGAAGATTTCATAGTTTCTACGGATTCCGAATGAAGATTACGACTGTTCAGAGTGAAGATTTCATAGATTCTACGGATTCAGAATGAAGAATACGACTGTTCAGAGTGAAGATTTCATAGTTTCTAGGGATTCAGAATGAAGAATACGACTGTTCAGAGTGAAGATTTCATAGATTCTACGGATTCAGAATGAAGAATACGACTGTTCAGAGTGAAGATTTCATAGTTTCTAGGGATTCAGAATGAAGAATACGACTGTTCAGAGTGAAGATTTCATAGTTTCTAGGGATTCAGAATGAAGAATACGACTGTTCAGAGTGAAGATTTCATAGTTTCTAGGGATTCTGAATGAAGAATGCAACTGTTCAGTGTGAAGATTCTATAGTTTCTACGGATTCAGAATGAAGAAAACGACTGTTCAGAGTGAAGATTTCATAGTTTCTACGGATTCAGAATGAAGAATACGAATGTTCAGAAAGAAGATTTCATAGTTTCTACGGATTCAGAATGAAGAATACGACTTTTCAGAGTGAAGATTTCATAGTTTCTACGGATTCAGAATGAAGAAAACGACTGTTCAGAAAAAAGATTTCATAGTTTCTACGGATTCAGAATGAAGAATACGACTGTTCAGAAAAAAGATTTCATAGTTTCTACGGATTCAGAATGAAGAAAACGACTGTTCAGAGTGAAGATTTCATAGTTTCTACGGATTCAGAATGAAGAATACGAATGTTCAGAAAGAAGATTTCATAGTTTCTACGGATTCAGAATGAAGAAAACGACTGTTCAGAGTGAAGATTTCATAGTTTCTACGGATTCCGAATGAAGATAACGACTGTTCAGAGTGAAGATTTCATAGATTCTACGGATTCAGAATGAAGAATACGACTGTTCAGAGTGAAGATTTCATAGTTTCTAGGGATTCAGAATGAAGAATACGACTGTTCAGAGTGAAGATTTCATAGTTTCTAGGATTCTGAATGAAGAATGCAACTGTTCAGTGTGAAGATTCTATAGTTTCTACGGATTCAGAATGAAGAAAACGACTGTTCAGAGTGAAGATTTCATAGTTTCTACGGATTCAGAATGAAGAATACGAATGTTCAGAAAGAAGATTTCATAGTTTCTACGGATTCAGAATGAAGAATACGACTGTTCAGAGTGAAGATTTCATAGTTTCTACGGATTCCGAATGAAGATTACGACTGTTCAGAGTGAAGATTTCATAGTTTCTAGGGATTCAGAATGAAGGAAACGATTGTTCAGAGTGAAGATTTCATAGTTTCTAGGGATTCAGAATGAAGAAAACGATTGTTCAGATTGAAGATTTCATAGTTTCTACGGATTCAGAATGAAGAAAACGACTGTTCAGAGTGAAGATTACATAGATTCTACGGATTCAGAATGAAGATTACGACTGTTCAGAGTGAAGATTTCATAGTTTCTACGGATTCAGAATGAAGAAAACGATTGTTCAGAGTGAAGATTTCATAGTTTCTACGGATTCAGAATGAAGAATACGACTGTTCAGAGTGAAGATTTCATAGTTTCTACGGATTCCGAATGAAGAATACAACTTTTCAGAGTGAAGATTACATAGATTCTACGGATTCAGAATGAAGATTACGATTGTTCAGAGTGAAGATTTCATAGTTTCTACGGATTCAGAATGACGGAAACGATTGTTCAGAGTGAAGATATCGTAGTTTCTAGGGATTCCGAATGAAGATTACGACTGTTCAGAGTGAAGATTACATAGATTCTACGGATTCAGAATGAAGATGACGACTGTTCAGAGTGAAGATTTCATAGTTTCTAGGGATTCAGAATGAAGAATACGAATGTTCAGAAAGAAGATTTCATAGTTTGTACGGATTCCGAATGAAGATTACGACTGTTCAGAGTGAAGATTCTATAGTTTCTACGGATTCAGAATGAAGATAACGACTGTTCAGAGTGAAGATTTCATAGTTTCTACGGATTCAGAATGAAGATTACGACTGTTCAGAGTGAAGATTTCATAGTTTCTAGGGATTCAGAATGAAGGAAACGATTGTTCAGAGTGAAGATTTCATAGTTTCTACGGATTCAGAATGAAGGAAACGATTGTTCAGAGTGAAGATTTCATAGTTTCTACGGATTCAGAATGAAGAATACGAATGTTCAGAGTGAAGATTTCATAGTTTCTACGGATTCAGAATGAAGAAAACGACTGTTTAGAGTGAAGATTTAATAGTTTCTACGGATTCAGAATGAAGATAACGACTGTTCAGAGTGAAGATTTCATAGTTTCTACGGATTCAGAATGAAGATTACGACTGTTCAGAGTGAAGATTTCATAGTTTCTAGGGATTCAGAATGAAGGAAACGATTGTTCAGAGTGAGGATTTCATAGTTTCTACGGATTCAGAATGAAGGAAACGATTGTTCAGAGTGAAGATTTCATAGTTTCTACGGATTCAGAATGAAGAATACGAATGTTCAGAGTGAAGATTTCATAGTTTCTACGGATTCAAAATGAAGGAAACGATTGTTCAGAGTGAAGATTCTATAGTTTCTACGGATTCAGAATGAAGATAACGACTGTTCAGAGTGAAGATTTCATAGTTTCTACGGATTCAGAATGAAGAATACGAATGTTCAGAGTGAAGATTCTATAGTTTCTACGGATTCAGAATGAAGAATACGACTGTTCAGAAAGAAGATTTCATAGTTTGTACGGATTCCGAATGAAGATTACGACTGTTCAGAGTGAAGATTCTATAGTTTCTACGGATTCAGAATGAAGATAACGACTGTTCAGTGTGAAGATTACATAGATTCTACGGATTCAGAATAAATGGTATGACTGTTCAGAGTGAAGATTTCATAGTTTCTACGGATTCAGAATGAAGAATACGACTGTTCAGAGTGAAGATTTCATAGTTTCTGCGGATTCAGAATGAAGAAAACGACTGTTCAGAGTGAAGATTTCATAGTTTCTACGGATTCAGAATGAAGATAACGACTGTTCAGAGTGAAGATTTCATAGTTTCTAGGGATTCAGAATGAAGGAAACGACTGTTCAGAGTGAAGATTTCATAGTTTCTACGGATCAGAATGAAGATAACGACTGTTCAGTGTGAAGATTACATAGATTCTACGGATTCAGAATAAATGGTATGACTGTTCAGAGTGAAGATTTCATAGTTTCTACGGATTCAGAATGAAGATTACGACTGTTCAGAGTGAAGATTTCATAGTTTCTACGGATTCAGAATGAAGAATACGACTGTTCAGAGTGAAGATTTCATAGTTTCTACGGATTCAGAATGAAGAAAACGACTGTTTAGAGTGAAGATTTAATAGTTTCTACGGATTCAGAATGAAGAATACAACTTTTCAGAGTGAAGATTTCATAGTTTCTACGGTTTCAGAATGAAGAAAACGACTGTTCAGAGTGAAGATTTCATAGTTTCTACGGATTCAGAATGAAGAATACGAATGTTCAGAGTGAAGATTACATAGATTCTACGGATTCAGAATAAATGTATGACTGTTCAGAGTGAAGATTTCATAGTTTCTACGGTTTCAGAATGAAGATTACGACTGTTCAGAGTGAAGATTTCATAGTTTCTACGGATTCAGAATGAAGATAACGACTGTTCAGTGTGAAGATTCTATAGTTTCTACGGATTCAGAATGAAGAAAACGACTGTTCAGAGTGAAGATTCTATAGTTTCTACGGATTCAGAATGAAGAAAACGACTGTTCAGAGTGAAGATTTCATAGTTACTACGGATTCAGAATGAAGATTACGACTGTTCAGAGTGAAGATTTCATAGTTTCTAGGGATTCAGAATGAAGAAAACGACTGTTCAGAGTGAAGATATCTTAGTTTCTACGGATTCAGAATGAAATACGAATGTTCAGAGTGAAGATTTCATAGTTTCTACGGATTCAGAATGAAGATAACGACTGTTCAGTGTGAAGATTACATAGATTCTACGGATTCAGAATAAATGGTATGACTGTTCAGAGTGAAGATTTCATAGTTTCTACGGATTCAGAATGAAGATTACGACTGTTCAGAGTGAAGATTTCATAGTTTCTACGGATTCAGAATGAAGAATACGACTGTTCAGAGTGAAGATTTCATAGTTTCTGCGGATTCAAATGAAGAAAACGACTGTTTAGAGTGAAGATTTAATAGTTTCTACGGATTCAGAATGAAGAATACAACTTTTCAGAGTGAAGATTTCATAGTTTCTACGGTTTCAGAATGAAGAAAACGACTGTTCAGAGTGAAGATTTCATAGTTTCTACGGATTCAGAATGAAGATAACGACTGTTCAGTGTGAAGATTACATAGATTCTACGGATTCAGAATAAATGGTATGACTGTTCAGAGTGAAGATTTCATAGTTTCTACGGTTTCAGAATGAAGATTACGACTGTTCAGAGTGAAGATTTCATAGTTTCTACGGATTCAGAATGAAGATAACGACTGTTCAGTGTGAAGATTCTATAGTTTCTACGGATTCAGAATGAAGAAACGGACTGTTCAGAGTGAAGATTCATAGTTTCTACGGATTCAGAATGAAGAAAACGACTGTTCAGATGAAGATTTCATAGTTTCTACGGATTCAGAATGAAGATTACGACTGTTCAGAGTGAAGATTTCATAGTTTCTAGGATTCAGAATGAAGAAAACGACTGTTCAGAGTGAAGATATCTTAGTTTCTACGGATTCAGAATGAAGAATACGAATGTTCAGAGTGAAGATTTCATAGTTTCTACGGATTCAGAATGAAGAATACGACTGTTCAGAGTGAAGATTTCATAGTTTCTACGGATTCAGAAGGAAGAATACGACTGTTCAGAGTGAAGATTTCATAGTATCTAGGGATTCAGAATGAAGAAAACGACTGTTCAGAGTGAAGATTTCATAGTTTCTGCGGATTCAGAATGAAGAATACGATTGTTCAGAGTGAAGATTTCATAGTTTCTGCGGATTCAGAATGAAGATTACGACTGTTCAGAGTGAAGATTTCATAGTTTCTAGGGATTCAGAATGAAGGAAACGATTGTTCAGAGTAAAGATTTCATAGTTTCTACGGATTCCGAATGAAGATTACGACTGTTCAGAGTGAAGATTCTATAGTTTCTACGGATTCAGAATGAAGATAACGACTGTTCAGTGTGAGATTTTAATAGTTTCTGCGGATTCAGAATGAAGTAAACGATGTTCAGAGTGAAGATTTCATAGTTTCTGCGGATCAGAATGAAGATTACGACTGTTCAGAGTGAAGATTTCATAGTTTCTAGGGATTCAGAATGAAGGAAACGATTGTTCAGAGTAAAGATTTCATAGTTCTACGGATTCGAATGAAGATTACGACTGTTCAGAGTGAAGATTCTATAGTTTCTACGGATCAGAATGGAGATAACGACTGTTCAGTGTGAAGATTCTATAGTTTCTACGATTCAGAATGAAGAAAACGACTGTTCAGAGTGAAGATTTCATAGTTCTACGGATTCAGAATGAAGATTACGATGTTCAGAGTGAAGATTTCATAGTTTCTAGGGATTCAGAATGAAGGAAACGATTGTTCAGAGTAAGATTTCATAGTTTCTACGGATTCCGAATGAAGATTACGACTGTTCAGAGTGAAGATTCTATAGTTTCTACGGATTCAGAATGAAGAAAACGACTGTTCAGTGTGAAGATTCTATAGTATCTAGGGATTCAGAATGAAGAAAACGACTGTTCAGAGTGAAGATTTCATAGTTTCTACGGATTCAGAATGAAGATTACGACTGTTCAGAGTGAAATTTCATAGTTTCTAGGATTCAGA